>NC_091157.1:1768626-1773626 GCF_040958095.1 Procambarus clarkii
AATTCTTGAGGCAATTCACATAAGAATAGAGCGACCTACCATGAACACCCAAATCACGGAACTATTTACTCTACCCACCATGAGAGTAAGGACAAGACAAGAACATATCGATGCCAACACAGAAGACAATGTCCAACATAACAGGCCAATTACACTGGATTAATCTTTGTGTTTAGATAGGAGATGCCTCGTATGGGCCAATAAGCCTTCTGCAGCCCCTATGTTTATCCCTTATGTATCCCCCCATGTTTTCACCTTCATTGTATTATCACCTGACCTAATGCGGGTATAAAATCAACTAGTATTGTAAGATCTGTTCACTTGAGAATGAACCATGGAGGTTCGAAACGTCGTGCAAATTATACAAATAAGTGTAATACACTCTATAGTAAATCACTTCTTTTCTTCACCTTAAAATTACGAAAATGAGTTTTGGAGAACTCCTATTTCAATTAAGCCCTGATGCTAAGAAAATAGTTAGAGGGATAGAAGCCCTAAACCAGAAAATAATAAATACAGAATATGCGGTCATATTCAATGAAACATGTTTGAAAGAAAACCTGCTGCCAGTATACACCAATATATATATATATATATATATATATATATATATATATATATATATATATATATATATATATATATATATATATATATATATATATAATCTTTGGACAACACCCACCAGTGGGACTCGAACCCAGAAAGCACAACTACCTTCCAGTAGCTGGCATAACTAGTATGCTTTAACCCACTACGCCATCAGACCTTACAAAAGAAGTAGATAGTTCGAGATATATATATCTCAAACATCACTACCTCCCGAAGGCACCAGATGAGTGAGGGGTCAGTCTGCAATTTTCGTCAAGCCACTGTCAATGTGAGAGAACTCGTGTCCAGCTTATAAGCCTATACTTGCATAAACCACAAGTGAAGATAAACAATCTTTGGACAACACCCACCAGTGGGACTCGAACCCAGAAAGCACAACTACCTTCCAGTAGCTGGCATAACTAGTATGCTTTAACCCACTACGCCATCAGACCTTACAAAAGAAGTAGATAGTTCGAGATATATATATCTCAAACATCTCTACCTCCCGAAGGCACCAGATGAGTGAGGGGTCAGTCTGCAATTTTCGTCAAGCCACTGTCAATGTGAGAGAACTCGTGTCCAGCTTATAAGCCTATACTTGCATAAACCACAAGTGAAGATAAACAATCTTTGGACAACACCCACCAGTGGGACTCGAACCCAGAAAGCACAACTACCTTCCAGTAGCTGGCATAACTAGTATGCTTTAACCCACTACGCCATCAGACCTTACAAAAGAAGTAGATAGTTCGAGATATATATATCTCAAACATCTCTACCTCCCGAAGGCACCAGATGAGTGAGGGGTCAGTCTGCAATTTTCGTCAAGCCACTGTCAATGTGAGAGAACTCGTGTCCAGCTTATAAGCCTATACTTGCATAAACCACAAGTGAAGATAAACAATCTTTGGACAACACCCACCAGTGGGACTCGAACCCAGAAAGCACAACTACCTTCCAGTAGCTGGCATAACTAGTATGCTTTAACCCACTACGCCATCAGACCTTACAAAAGAAGTAGATAGTTCGAGATATATATATCTCAAACATCTCTACCTCCCGAAGGCACCAGATGAGTGAGGGGTCAGTCTGCAATTTTCGTCAAGCCACTGTCAATGTGAGAGAACTCGTGTCCAGCTAATAAGCCTATACTTGCATAAACCACAAGTGAAGATAAACAATCTTTGGACAACACCCACCAGTGGGACTCGAACCCAGAAAGCACAACTACCTTCCAGTAGCTGGCATAACTAGTATGCTTTAACCCACTACGCCATCAGACCTTACAAAAGAAGTAGATAGTTCGAGATATATATATCTCAAACATCTCTACCTCCCGAAGGCACCAGATGAGTGAGGGGTCAGTCTGCAATTTTCGTCAAGCCACTGTCAATGTGAGAGAACTCGTGTCCAGCTTATAAGCCTATACTTGCATAAACCACAAGTGAAGATAAACAATCTTTGGACAACACCCACCAGTGGGACTCGAACCCAGAAAGCACAACTACCTTCCAGTAGCTGGCATAACTAGTATGCTTTAACCCACTACGCCATCAGACCTTACAAAAGAAGTAGATAGTTCGAGATATATATATCTCAAACATCTCTACCTCCCGAAGGCACCAGATGAGTGAGGGGTCAGTCTGCAATTTTCGTCAAGCCACTGTCAATGTGAGAGAACTCGTGTCCAGCTTATAAGCCTATACTTGCATAAACCACAAGTGAAGATAAACAATCTTTGGACAACACCCACCAATGGGACTCGAACCCAGAAAGCACAACTACCTTCCAGTAGCTGGCATAACTAGTATGCTTTAACCCACTACGCCATCAGACCTTACAAAAGAAGTAGATAGTTCGAGATATATATATCTCAAACATCTCTACCTCCCGAAGGCACCAGATGAGTGAGGGGTCAGTCTGCAATTTTCGTCAAGCCACTGTCAATGTGAGAGAACTCGTGTCCAGCTTATAAGCCTATACTTGCATAAACCACAAGTGAAGATAAACAATCTTTGGACAACACCCACCAGTGGGACTCGAACCCAGAAAGCACAACTACCTTCCAGTAGCTGGCATAACTAGTATGCTTTAACCCACTACGCCATCAGACCTTACAAAAGAAGTAGATAGTTCGAGATATATATATCTCAAACATCTCTACCTCCCGAAGGCACCAGATGAGTGAGGGGTCAGTCTGCAATTTTCGTCAAGCCACTGTCAATGTGAGAGAACTCGTGTCCAGCTTATAAGCCTATACTTGCATAAACCACAAGTGAAGATAAACAATCTTTGGACAACACCCACCAGTGGGACTCGAACCCAGAAAGCACAACTACCTTCCAGTAGCTGGCATAACTAGTATGCTTTAACCCACTACGCCATCAGACCTTACAAAAGAAGTAGATAGTTCGAGATATATATATCTCAAACATCTCTACCTCCCGAAGGCACCAGATGAGTGAGGGGTCAGTCTGCAATTTTCGTCAAGCCACTGTCAATGTGAGAGAACTCGTGTCCAGCTTATAAGCCTATACTTGCATAAACCACAAGTGAAGATAAACAATCTTTGGACAACACCCACCAGTGGGACTCGAACCCAGAAAGCACAACTACCTTCCAGTAGCTGGCATAACTAGTATGCTTTAACCCACTACGCCATCAGACCTTACAAAAGAAGTAGATAGTTCGAGATATATATATCTCAAACATCTCTACCTCCCGAAGGCACCAGATGAGTGAAGGGTCAGTCTGCAATTTTCGTCAAGCCACTGTCAATGTGAGAGAACTCGTGTCCAGCTTATAAGCCTATACTTGCATAAACCACAAGTGAAGATAAACAATCTTTGGACAACACCCACCAGTGGGACTCGAACCCAGAAAGCACAACTACCTTCCAGTAGCTGGCATAACTAGTATGCTTTAACCCACTACGCCATCAGACCTTACAAAAGAAGTAGATAGTTCGAGATATATATATCTCAAACATCTCTACCTCCCGAAGGCACCAGATGAGTGAGGGGTCAGTCTGCAATTTTCGTCAAGCCACTGTCAATGTGAGAGAACTCGTGTCCAGCTTATAAGCCTATACTTGCATAAACCACAAGTGAAGATAAACAATCTTTGGACAACACCCACCAGTGGGACTCGAACCCAGAAAGCACAACTACCTTCCAGTAGCTGGCATAACTAGTATGCTTTAACCCACTACGCCATCAGACCTTACAAAAGAAGTAGATAGTTCGAGATATATATATCTCAAACATCTCTACCTCCCGAAGGCACCAGATGAGTGAGGGGTCAGTCTGCAATTTTCGTCAAGCCACTGTCAATGTGAGAGAACTCGTGTCCAGCTTATAAGCCTATACTTGCATAAACCACAAGTGAAGATAAACAATCTTTGGACAACACCCACCAGTGGGACTCGAACCCAGAAAGCACAACTACCTTCCAGTAGCTGGCATAACTAGTATGCTTTAACCCACTACGCCATCAGACCTTACAAAAGAAGTAGATAGTTCGAGATATATATATCTCAAACATCTCTACCTCCCGAAGGCACCAGATGAGTGAGGGGTCAATCTGCAATTTTCGTCAAGCCACTGTCAATGTGAGAGAACTACTATTCAAGGCCACTGGTGGGTGTTGTCCAAAGATTGTTTATCTTCACTTGTGGTTTATGCAAGTATAGGCTTATAAGCTGGACACGAGTTCTCTCACATTGACAGTGGCTTGACGAAAATTGCAGACTGACCCCTCACTCATCTGGTGCCTTCGGGAGGTAGAGATGTTTGAGATATATATATCTCGAACTATCTACTTCTTTTGTAAGGTCTGATGGCGTAGTGGGTTAAAGCATACTAGTTATGCCAGCTACTGGAAGGCAGTTGTGCTTTCTGGGTTCGAGTCCCACTGGTGGGTGTTGTCCAAAGATTGTTTATCTTCACTTGTGGTTTATGCAAGTATAGGCTTATAAGCTGGACACGAGTTCTCTCACATTGACAGTGGCTTGACGAAAATTGCAGACTGACCCCACACTCATCTGGTGCCTTCGGGAGGTAGAGATGTTTGAGATATATATATCTCGAACTATCTACTTCTTTTGTAAGGTCTGATGGCGTAGTGGGTTAAAGCATACTAGTTATGCCAGCTACTGGAAGGTAGTTGTGCTTTCTGGGTTCGAGTCCCACTGGTGGGTGTTGTCCAAAGATTGTTTATCTTCACTTGTGGTTTATGCAAGTATAGGCTTATAAGCTGGACACGAGTTCTCTCACATTGACAGTGGCTTGACGAAAATTGCAGACTGACCCCTCACTCATCTGGTGCCTTCGGGAGGTAGAGATGTTTGAGATATATATATCTCGAACTATCTACTTCTTTTGTAAGGTCTGATGGCGTAGTGGGTT
>NC_091157.1:1778626-2023159 GCF_040958095.1 Procambarus clarkii
ACCCATCCTGTTTCTAATATATGTGAACGATCTTCCAGAGGGTATAGACTCATTCCTCTCGATGTTTGCTGATGATGCAAAAATTATGAGAAGAATCAAGACGGATGAAGATAGACAGAGACTACAGGATGACCTGGATAAACTGGAGGAATGGTCTAGAAAATGGCTGCTGAAGTTCAACTCTGGAAAGTGTAAGGTGATGAAATTAGGCGAAGGGAGCATGAGGCTGAACACAAGGTATCATCTGGGAGGGGAAATCCTGCAAGAATCAAATAGAGAGAAGGATCTGCTATCGCTGTATCTATCGATGATCCTAGTAAACAACACAGAAATCATCGATAGATACAGCGATAGCAGGCGGCTTGACGTTTGCGAGGCACTACACATCAAGAAGTCAACACCAGCAATCAACAGCCAATTATTGCACAACTATATTCTACCCACCTCAAGACTCCGCTCCAATATAGAAGCATCAAGAAATATGGACCAATAGGCTTTCTACAAACACTTCTATTCAATACCCATTGTTTCTGTTCTGTCTTGTGTTGATACTTTTAATACCCTATTAATATCCCCTCTTGTTCTGTCTTGTGTTAATGCCACATCACCCCTCCCACCTCACTCAAATGTAGATATAAAATCAGAGATACGTAAGTTCTAATCAGTTGTGTATTTGTGAAGCCTTTGAAAATGTAATAAGTTTTACGAAACGCGCCCGTGTCGCGTCAGACTAGAAATAAAAATGAATTTTGGAGAAGTGATTTTTGATTTACCTCCAACAGTGAAGCGTAATGTACGAAAGATTGAGAAAATTCGTGTTAGAATTATTAATCTTACTTTTTCGGTCATATTTAATAATATATGTCTACAGGAAAGACTGCTACCAAAATATACTAATATATATATACATATATATATATATATATATATATATATATATATATATATATATATTTATATATATATATATATATATATATATATATATATATATATATATATATATATAAATATATATATATATATATATATATATATATATATATATATATATATATATATATGCAAACAAGCCTGAATGGTCCCCAGGACTATATACAACTGAAAACTCACACCCCAGAAGTGACTCGAACCCATACTCCCACAACTGGTATGTACAGGGACGCCTTAATCCGCTTGACCATCACGACCGGACATAAGGAAGTGATAGCCGAGGCTATTTGAACCACTTCCCCGCCGGCACTCGGATGGTAATCTTGGGCATAGCATTTTATCAAATCACCCCATTCGAAGTGGTTCAAATAGCCTCGGCTATCACTTCCTTATGTCCGGTCGTGATGGTCAAGCGGATTAAGGCGTCCCTGTACATACCAGTTGTGGGAGTATGGGTTCGAGTCACTTCTGGGGTGTGAGTTTTCAGTTATATATATATATATATATATATATATATATATAAGTGGCTGTCCCACAGGTAATTGGATCATTTATGAAGAAAATATGGAGGAGTGTACTTCTGCCACAGACGACCAACTTAATATTTTTCATCAACCAGCGAGAATATTTGTAGCTGGATTTAGCAATTCTGGGAAAACTAGTTTGGTGATAAATTTATGTGTTAAATACCACGGGAAATTCTCAAAAATTATAGTGTCAACTGCAAATAATACTGATCATCCTATTTCAAACAACCCCATTTTGCGAAAAAAGGTTACTCTCTCCCAAGGGCTGATTAACCCTTTAGAGTATAAGAATCCTTTTTCAAATGAGTCAGTTTTGTATATAATTGATGACTTATACCTGGAAGCCATTCAGAGTCCAATTATAGCCAATATCTTCACCCGAGGGAGACACGATAATATTTCTGTAATTCTAATCAGTCAAAATTTGTTTCCCGAGGGGAAATATGCTAGGACAATAACTCTGAATTGTACGCATTATATATTAATGAAGCAGAGAGACATAACCCAACTTGAAATTTTAAGTGGTCAGTTATATGGGCGGAAAACTATTAATAATTTCGTCGAAATATACCGACGGGCAATATCCCAGAGAGAGTATGGCTATTTATTGGTTGATCTGACAGTTCCTGAGACATTACAACTACGAACGGGGATTGTCAATGAAGACCAGTGTGAAATTGTTTATCATATGTGAACAAAACAAAAAATGCCTTTAACGACGCAGAAACGGTCAATTCTTACCTCCATCTATTTCTACCCTGGGTGGTTTCACAGGATCAATTCATGCATTGTATAAGACTGCCAGACTTAAAGACACCAGCATCAGTATTGCAGATGTGAGGGAATTTCTCCTTGGGGAACGATCTTACACATTACACAGAAGAAATTTAGTTGGATTTCCTCGGCGAAAAATATTAGCTCCTAAACCCCGCACCATAATTGCCTGTGATTTGGGAGACTTTTGTAGTTTACAAAAATACAATAGTGGTGTAAAATATATTTTGATTTGTGTCGATGTTCATTCTCGCCTAATGCAAACTCAAACTTTAAAAACAAAAAAATCAACGGATGTGGTAGCTGCTCTAAAGAAGATGTTAGAGGAAACCTCTCAGTTTCATGGGGTAAGGCGAATATTCACCGACTGAGGTAGAGAATTTTACAACAGGACTGTTCAAAATTATCTGAATAAGAAAAATATTAAGTTATATAGTGTATTTTCGGAAATGAAATCTAGTATAGTGGAGCGGCCCATCAAAACTTTAAAACATAAACTGTATCATTATATGACCCAGGCTAATTCTTTACAATACATTCACATCCTTCCAAAAGTTGTGAATGTATACAACCACACTTTCCACAGAATACTAAAAAATACTCCACATGCCATCCATAAGTTGCAAAACATTGAAGATATACGAAGACAGTTTAAGGTCATGTATTTAAACAATGACCACCCCATAACTTCCGTCAGTCCACAACTGCAGGTTGGGCAGTATGTACGACTAGCAAAGCGAAGGAATATATTTCACAAGGGCTTTTGGCCCCAAAATACAGAAGAAATATTTCAAGTGTCTCATATCGATAGAACACAACCAATCCCAACCTTTAAAGTCAAAGATTTAACCAACGAGCCGATCAGTGGTATGTTTTATGAGCAAGAATTGATTCCAACAACGCTTCCAGACTATTTTCCCATAACGATATTACAGTCTAGGAAGACATCGAAAGGACACAGAGAATATTTCGTCAAGTGGAGAGGGTACCCAGATTCCAGCAATTGCTGGATTAAAGCTCAAGACATCGTCAATTTTTGAAAAAAAATGACAGTTCATCAGGACTCTCTCGTAGAGAAACACCATCAACTGTTATTTTTATTAAATAATTTATCACCCAAGAAGCGGAATATACTAATCAAGGCTTTAAACCGACAGGAAATTGAATCAATTTGTGAAATTTTTGCCAATTTTCTGAAACGAAACATCCCAGTTCAACCTCAGATAATTAATGGACTACAGAGGTATCAGAATGACATTCGTTCTGTAGCACGTAAGAAAACTCCATTGTACAAAAAGAAAATCATTTTAACCTCTAGGAGAGGTGGCGCTATATTGGCAGCTCTGTTACCTTTGGCTGTATCGTTAATTTCCTCTCTAATAAAGTAATTACGTAAGAAGAGAAAAAAATGGTGAAAGAATATTGCCTAGTACCACGACTCGTTGCTGAAAAATATTTATTTAATAAAAACGAGAGTACTCCATCGCCTCTTAATGAGGTGCCTCCACCCTCTTCCACCAGTGGTAGAGGTGGAAATAAGTCCTTCTCTTTAAAAAACGAAAGCAAATGGGGCAATTCGGCTAATAACGTTGGTGGTAGCTGTAAGCACCTTGGCTCTGACTCTAGCGGTGGTGATGATGGAGTGGGGGGAGTGGACACTCCCCCCACACCCCCACCAGCAACAACAACTTGTGGACGGTGTTGCCACGGTAGCTCCTTTGAACGTTATAGCCCTACCAGACGGGGGGGACTGGTCAGACAACCTTTAAAAGATATTGCCCGCCCCCCCGCAGCGCCCGCCGCCGCGCAGGTGCCCGCCGCCGCGGGCTTCTTTCAACAAAAAACGCGGGACAGGTGCGACCGCCGCCCTTTAAAAAACAAATAAAAAAAAGGATACATTCCATTCTACCGCCTGAGATGCGGGTAGCTGTAGCTGGGCCCACTCGCCACAAAGCCACCACCACCACACCCCAAAACCCAAGTCTGGACAACTTAATAAATGTGTATTTTAAAGTAGGGGAAATTCCCCATGTCAAAACATTATTGAACATGTTTGAACAAAACAGTCAACAGGTGGTATGGGATAGTTGCGGGAATTTATTAAAGCCTGTGCAAAATTTAAATATTTTAGATATAATTAAAACTTTAGCCTTTACTAAAGGACAATTTAGAACGGCTGAGAAGGCAGATGTAAGGATTTTACAGAAGGTGGCTGGTGTAGACCCATCCTTTATACGTAATTCTCGCGCCAAATTACAGTTAAAAGGGGGTAGGGGTATCCATAGGAGGCCCCATTGGGAACCGTATTGAAAAAAACCTATGTGAAGCACATCTTAAATGACATTATATTCAGTTGTGTATCCACCATGGAGAGAGCTTCTACCCCCCCTGCGGCAGTAGAGGTAGGAGAAAAATCTCCCCTATTAAAGCATTTGGTTGCTACTCAACGTTACTACAAGTTTGTCGAACACAAAAGTAGATTGATATATGCCTTATGGGATTGTTATGACTGTCTTGGGTTGAGTGCTTCCCCAGAACGGTTTTTTAAGTCATTTGGAGAAACGGTGAAAAGGTATGAGGAGTATTCATCTCAGGAGATCCAGACAGAGATTTGGCAGATGGAAAAATTAACCTTCCAACATCGTGATATGATTACAGCCTTTGAGTCTGGGCGGAGTGTCTATGGGCAGATAAAGTGATCTCTACCCTCCACCTCTTCATCCCTCTTCCCCCAGGTGGGTCACAGGTGTATTTAAAGGTCGCCCACTGCCGCTCCTGGAACACTATACTACAGTTGTCGACACGCTCCTCTCACCCGCCCTCTCACCATGTCTCTGGCTTTTATCAAGACCATCGGCGACGATATCACTGACTCCCACGCCTTTGGGGTGGGAGATGTGATAATCTATGACCTCCCAGCTGCCGTTGTGCGACCCTATGGACTGGCTTCCGTCATCTGGAAGACGTTCTCCTACGCCCGTGTGGAATGTGAAGGACTGGGTAATGCCAATAGGGCAATAATTCGTTGTCGGTCTACCCCGGGGGACATTGTTGTGAAGATAGCCCCACTCCCCTCCGACGGACAAGATCTCATAGAGGAGCCCGTCCTTTTCTTCAGGCCCACTTTTGTGGGGTTGATTTCTGCATTCGGGGCAGGAGTACCCTTCGAGTCAAACCCAATAGCCCAGGAACAAGTGCAGACTTCCGCCGACACACACTACGTCACTAACGTCACCCTGGATACCGCCAAGAACCGCAGATACTGGCTCAAGATGAGCCTAACAAAGGTGGGCAATTTAATGGCGGCAACCCCAACCATGACTCGACTAGTGGTACCCTACGGCTTAGGGGCTTCCTGCGACGGTATGGTCAACTGGCACAAGGACATTGGACCCATGCTGCTGTCTCTTCATCAAGAACTCGCCAAACTCAACAAAGAGTTAGTCATCCTCAAACGACCTGCCGCTGTTACCCCATCAGTGGTGCCCCTCCCGTTCGACGACCCAAGTGCTGATAATCTTACTATAACGCTCGACACCATGGTGGGAGAGGGTGGTACCACACCAAGAACCTCTTCTCGTTTTACGCCTCCAGCACCACCAGCCACACCCAGGAAGAAGAAACACTCTCAGGAATACGGTTCCACCTCCACCGCCACCCCTCCACCACCCCTTCAGCATCAACCTCAGTTAAACGGAGGATTGAGCCACTCCTCGACTTTGAAACGGGGGCGAATCGCCGTATCGACTCCATCCTCGATGGTGAGTCACAGGAAATATTCCTGTTATTCTCCCCCCCGAAAAAACAACGAAAGCTGTAACCACCACTCCAGTAAAGAAGTTGAGGTAGTGCCAGCTACAGTAGCCCCGGCGGAAGCAGCAGTGGAGGTAGCAGCAGCCAGCAGTAGTAGTAGCGAGGGGGGGTGTGGTTAATCACTATTCTTAAAAAAAATGTATGGGAATCTTCGCCTGTTGTAGTTCTTTAAGTAGTTTAATAAAATAAAATATAAGTTATGTTGTTTATTTTCTCCCTTCTTACAAAAACCCATCCCCTGTATATTGGCCTTTCAGTACATAACGGGACAATGGGGGAAGAACATTACATATATCTTACCAGTCTCGATCAAGGAGATATTTACAACAACATGAGTTCAGCATTTACAAACACCATCCCAACACTACATTTAAACCCTTCCATTAAACATGAAGTGGCTTTAGTCAACATACTCCTCCCCAGGCAAATTAATGCCATCATCAAAGATGAGGAGGACTCTGGTATAGATATCTATGCCACTTTTAAACGTGGAACTCTTTCTAAGAGTCCAGAACACTTAATATACACCTTCCACCCAAAAACCAACATATTATCAAGAAACATCAAATTCATTACAGACGTGGTTAGTCGACAAATAACAACCGACATGCAGCTTAGCTTTAGGGATGATTTCAAAATATACATCTCAGATAAAGAACCAATCCTCACCTATGACCAATCTGTAGAGAGGGTATTACTAGCTTCAACTCTTAACAGTGGAAGTACTGGCTCCTTAAATTCTCTCAGCTTTCAATTTAAACACAGAATAGCTAATGTACTTGGTTTTGACAGCAATCGCAAATACACCATTTATCGAGCAAAAACAGATGACATTACGTCAGCCTCCAAGACTGTGGCCTTATCGCCCCCAGACATTGACGGAGGTTGTGACTATTTACTCATTTATAGTGACGTCATCGAGCCGGAACGATACGGAGGGCAGATTGTAAATATCTTAGATGCAATCAATTATCATGACTCATATTCTAGAGGGGCTCACCCTCTAGTGTACAAAACATTAAACATTAACACGTTGGAGAAAGTAAGTATTAAAATAACAGATCAGTTTGGTCGAATGGTTAGTTTTGAAGATGGGAGGTCGGTTACGGCGGTCTTACATATCCGCCCTAAGGTATAGCAACATATATATAAAGAAGTGTTTAGCCTCGACTTAGGTTATTATAGGAAGAGACCTCAGAATGCGAATACCGTTCCACCCACCCTCCCAGGGGGAGTTCGGGGAGATATTCGCACCTCCCCCTAGGAGACATGGGATGAGAGGGGGAGCGATGAATGACATACGCACATTCCAAGCGCCTTATCTCAGATCTGGTGGAGGTTTCTTTGGGACCTTGGCTGGTATTGCTCGACGGGCCATACCATTTTTCATGAAAGCTGTAACACCTAGCGCCATCGATTTTGGGAAAAATGTCCTTGGTGATTTAAGCAGTGGTAAACGGGATGTAAAGAGCGCTCTGAGAACTCACGGTACTGATGCTCTTAAGAGTGTGGGAAAGAAATTGGTAATGGGAGGTAAAATTAAAAGACTCTCTAGGCGAAAAAAAAAATGTAAATGAGGTCTTGGGTATAAAAATGATGTGTTTTCGCTAACGTAAGCAGTCATACTTCAACTTTCGGAGGGGATCATGGGGGAGCCTAGCGGAGCTGGGGTGAAAATACCACTAGAATATTATAGCTCCAGTATTATTGACCAATTTCCTAGAAGTAACAGAATACGTAATGTGGAGAGTTCAATTGCCTCTACGCAGCAAATAGACATTCTACCTGTCAACCTCCCCATTAATCAACGTTTGTGGGATAATTACTTAGAATTCCGCATCCCTGGAACCCAGGGCGCCTTCTTAGATCTAGCTAATATTGTTATAGATTTTAAGGTATCTTTAACCAAAGATGATGATACCACAAAATTGGAAGAGGATGACCATGTGGAATTTGTGAATGGGTTGTCAAATACCATGTTTAAAGGTGTTCAGGAGTTTTTAGGGGAGCAGGTAGTTGAAACAAATACTAATTTTAATTATTGGTCGTTTATTAAATTAATTACCTCCATCAAAAATGTCTTCCTTGGGGAGAATTGGAGGCTTTCGTAGGGACTGGAGAGATGACGATGGTATAATCACTAATGAGTTTACAAATACTTATTTTACTGGAGCAACCGCCAAGGATAAAAAATTTATGGGTGATTTAAAAAGTAAAGGTTTGTCGATGTGTTTCCCCCCTCCTATTGGATATATCATCCCTAGACCAATACATATTAGATAATATAGATATGCGACTAAGATTGGAGCTCTCCCCCCATGCCTGGGTCCTAAATACAAGCGTGGACGATGGCTCTAAGTATCGCCTGCATATGGATTATGCTAAGTTATGGGTGACGCGGGTGTTCCCCTACCCAAGTGCTTACCTGGCCTTAAACAGCTCACTGTTAGCATCCCCTGACCCCATAACCTATACTTTCAATAGAACCATTTCTAAAACATATGTTCTAGCAGGGAATCAAACTAGTCTCTTAATTGATCAACAATAGGCGCAAGTAATTCCACACAAGATATACATGATAATCGTTCCAATGAATTATTTCGCCGGTCTTCACCAAGGTAATGGATTATATTTTGAAAATGCAAAGCTAAAAAGTATTGCTATGTATTTGAACAATAACACAATTTACCGAATTGGTGGCGATTTCGATAACCATTATTCCCGCCTTTATTATGAAACTTTGAAGACATTAGGCTTAGAGCGTGATTCACTACTGGCCTATGACTCTTTTAATAAGGGAAGATCAATATTCGCCTTTGACTTAAACACCATTCAAACAAAAGATTCCCTCCCTGTGGAGAAATCTGGCAACTTGAGTATGGAGCTTGAATTTGGTGGTGGTGTTACATATAACAGACTGGTTTTACTGTTTGGGGAAACGACCGGGGTACTATCCATCGACGGGCAGAGAACTGTTCTGTCTGACGTACGAGCATAAAAACATAATGAATTGTTATGATATAAATATTAATTTAAAAAATAATCTAGGGGATCGAGCACTCTACCTAGGTTGTTATAATGCCGATGAGATAGAACATTTAAATATCTCTTCAAGAAAACCTATTGTTTTCATAACTAATATTTTACCATCACATAGCAGAATCACTACGGGACATTGGGTAGGAATTTATGTTGATAAAGTTAATCATCAGATGTTTTTTTTTTTATAGTTATGCAATATCGCCGGTTACTTACGGACGTTATTTTCAAGGATTTATTAAAACTAACAAAATAAGAAAGGTGTTTGGAATGCACTACAGACTCCAGAGTGATTTTACTCTTGCCTGTGGGCTGTATTGCGTCATGTTCGTTCATAGGGTGAGCCACCTGGGGTTGCCTTCAACAGTACATTACTTACATAATGTATTTTCAAGCAATACTTTAAAATTAAATGATAAACGAGCCCTTGCTTATGCGAGACGATATTTTCCTATGAAACATCACTGTGTTAGGACATTTTGTAGAGGTATAGGAGTTGGTTCTTATAGGTGGTCTGGAGAATATTTTTGTTAGCTAGGCAACCTACCTAACAAGGGGTGGAGCCTCCTATAAAAACCCCTCTCCCCCACCCATCCCCCTCAGAAGACTGTCTTCCTCCTACGAAATGGGAGGTGTCTCTCAAAAATCACCTGCGGGGAAGATTGAAGTCCTTGAACGACCTGGTTAGTATTACCCTATCTTTCTGCTAATAAATTTATTTTATGTTTATTTCCCTCAATAAAAAAGTTTGTATATCCTCTATTTCACCTCTTATGTTTTTCTCCAGTGCAGTTCTTGGGACCCGTCCACATTTGTAGAGTAGTAATTCTACGTGGGGGGTCAGCCCCAAACAAGATGCTGTTACGTAGTCTAATTGACGATGCCTGCTGTAGAGGGCACAAGGCCGCTCCTGCAGGGGGAAAGGTATGTACTAGTTGTTCTTAGATAAAAATAGAATATTTTTCTAATAAAATATATAATTATATAAAAAACCTTTAATCACTATAAATTATTTCCCCCCATCTCTTTCCAGAACACTTCCGATGAGAGAGAGGAGGAAACTCAGCCAAAAGGTGTCCACCCAACTCACCCCACCCCCCCAAGAGAGGGGGGGGATGGGGCTCAAGACCTTCCCCCACTCTTCACTGACGAGGAATCGTCACATTTCTACTCAGACGAGGATGGGGGTGTGGGATAGGGAGGGGGGGGGGGTAGAGCTGTAGTAAGTGAAATATGGCAAGAGCACTCTGTAAACTACAATTATTAACTAACATAATTACTTATACATTTTGTGGTTTTTACCTTATAAAGCATTTAATAAATTATTTGATGTTTTTTTTTAACCTTTGGGGGGGGGAAGGATTTATAATTTAATACTCCTTAAATACTCCCATATAAGGGAGGGGCCATTCAGACTTGTTCGAATATATATATCCTTAATTAGTCCTATATAACGACGTAGTGTTTAAACGGAGATACACGGTGTAAGTGAAATATGACGGGGGCTCACCGTAGACTACAATTTGAGGTGGGTCTATCTGTCACCCCGCCTCTGATTCCTTTGTCTGATAAGTGGACCTATCTCCCCGCCTCTGATTCCATTGTCTGATAAGTACCCCCCATTGTTTGTTAAGTGCCATTATCTGGCTCGGAATATACTACTGACCCCATACCCATCCTGTGGAAGGGAATGGACCACATACCCATCCTGTGGAAGGAAATGGACCCCATACCCATCTTGTGGGTGCTAGTGGACCCCATACCCATCTAGTGGGAGCTAGTGGACCCCATATCCATCTAGTTGGTAGTAGTGGACCCCATACCCATCTAGTGGGTGGTAGTGGACCCCATACCCATCCTGTGGGTGGTAGTGAACCCCATACACATCTAGTGGGTGGTAGTGGACCCCATACTCATCTTGTGGGTGCTAGTGGACTCCATGCTCATCTAGTGGGTGGTAGTGGACCCCATACCCATCCTGTGGGTGCTAGTGAACCCCATACCCACCTAGTGGATGGTAGTGGACCCCATACCCATCCTGTGGGTGGTAGTGGCCCCCATACTCATCCTGTGGGTGGTAGTGAACTCCATACCCATCTTGTGGGTGCTAGCAGACCCCATATTTTCCTGTGGGTGGTAGTGGACCCCATACCCATTCTGTGGGCGGTAGTGCATCCCATACCAATCTTTTTGGCGGTACTGGACCCCATGCCCTTCCTGTGGGTGGTATTGTGACCCCATACCCAAACTGTGGGTAGTAGTGGCCCCCCTCGTACCCACCATGTGGGCGGTAGTGGACCCCATACCCATCCTGTGGATGGACGTGGCCCCCATACCCACCCTGTGGGCGGTTGTGGATCCCATACGTATCCTGTGAGCGGTAGTGGACCCCCATTACCATCCTGTGGGTGGTAGTGACCCCATAGCTATCCTGTAGGCAGTAGTGGACCCCACACCCACCTTGTGGGCGGTTGTGGACCCCATACGCATCCTGTTGGTGGTAGTTTTATTATTATTATTTGATTATTATTTTCTACCACAGACGTGGCCACACAGTTACAATGCTAACCACCATATATACATTTTCTTCTGTCCTCCATGGACAGGGTTAGAGATGTGTTAAACATATAGTTCAAGGGTTTATTGAACAATCAACCACAGAAGGTGATTCGGTGCTTTTAAAATGCTAAGCTAACCTACATACGTAAATCCATAGCTACACAGATTTACGTATGCCCTACATAACGTGTTCGATGTGTCTTTTACATAGTGTCATTAATGTGCATTTACAAAGGTGAAATGTAATTCTGATCAGCTTCCATATATACTTAATACACATGCATATACATACACACACACATGCATTCACTTACATTTGTCTCTTTTACTCTGACAGGGTGAGATAGCTGATAGAGAAACTAGTGTGCAATAAAGCACTTAAGCACTGAAGGTGATTAAGGTGCTTTTACAAGCTCAGGTTATATAGTTACATAACATACATACATTGTATGTCGGCGGTAGTGGCGGTAGATTGTACATGTGGGCGGTAGTGAGCCCCATACCAATCCTGTGGGCGGTAGTGGATCCCATGCCTATCCTGTGGTCGGTAGTGAACCCCATACGTATCCTGTGGCGGTAGTGGACCCCATACCCTTCCTGTGGGTGATAGTGGACCTCGTACCCATCCTGTGGGTGATAGTGGACCCCATACCTATCCTGTGGGCGGTAGTGGACCCCATACCTATCCTCTGGTCGGTAATGGATCCAATACCCACCCTGTGGGCGGTAGTGGACCCCATATGCCCATAGTGGACGCCTATGGGTGGTAGTTGAGCGGTAGTTGAGCTCACCTATGAGTGAGCGCTCTGCCATTGGTTCGTATCCTGGCCGGGGAGGATTTACTGGGCGCAAATCCTTAACTATAGCCTCTGTTTAACTCAACAGTAAAATGTGTACTTGGTTGTAAAAACGATTCTTCGCGGCGGGGGTCGTATTCCAGGGACCTGCCTGAAACGCTACGCGTACTAGTGACTGTACAAGAATGTAACAACTCTTGTATATAAAAAAAAAAAATAAAAAAGTTAACCCCATACCCATCCTATGGGCGGCAGTAGACGATAGACCCATCCTGTCGGTGGTAGTTAACCATATACCCATTCCGTGGACGGAACTGGACCCTTATACTCATGCTGTGGGTGACAATGGAGGCCATACCCATCCTGTGGGCGGTAGTTGACACAATTTTCATCCTGTGGGTGATTGTGGACCCCATACCCATCCTGTGGGTGGTATAGTGAACGCCTCACACATCCCTTGGGTGGAAGTGGAATATATACCCATCCATTGGGAAGTAGTGGACCCCTTACTCATCCTGTAGATGATAGTGGCCCCCAAACCCATCCTGTGGGCAGTAGTGAACCCATACCCATCCTGCAGGCGGTAGTGGACGCCATACACATTTTGTGTGTATTAGTGGACCATATACCCATCCTGTAGAGGGTAGTGGACCCCATACTTATCCTGTGGGAAGTTATTGGGTCCAGACCCATCCAACAAGCGGTATGGACCCCTTACCCACCTAACAGGTGGTAGTGGACCCTATACCCATTTTACAGTAGTTAGTAGACTCTATATAATCCTGTTTGCAGTAGTTTACCCCATAGACATTCCAACGTAACATTGTTTTCTGTTAACGTTCCTACAATACATCCTTTAAAGATTTTTATAGCACAAACTAGTGTATATATTGTTGATTGGTGAAGCACTTTTATTCTATGTAATAATTTATAGTGCTTATTATAATTTACTAAGAACAACTAATATTTCTCAAAACAAAACTATGAAACTTCAATAGGATGTAGCTGATCTGTAATATTCTAAGAGCATAGACAATAGCAGGTAAATTTGACAACACATGGGGGACCTGAAAACTACAATTTGCATTACAAGTGAACCAATCACGACTATCTGCTGTCTACGGTGATGGACGGGTATTGTGAGACGTAAATTAGTACGTGAGGAAGAGTTTGGGCCTTGGAAAAAATGTAACTGGGAATATACCACATATGTACTAATTCATATTCAACATATTGACCTTAAGCATTAAGTCATATATGTGCTGTCTTGTGCGAGAGCGGGTTGCATAATTCAGTATTCCCTTTGCTTATTAATTAATTCCACACTTTCAGATATCCAAGTCATCTATTACTAGTGGGGATCAAGCCCCAAAGTTTATTGATTAGCATGATCGATCCAGAACTCGATCATTGCTCAGTGTTACTGGTCTGGTGGTGGCAGCGAAAAAGTTATTCTAGAGTTTTGCTAGAAGTCTATTGCACGTCATACGGGTTGTAGAATCTTAAGTCGTGTCTAGTCTTAATTGTTGCTGAAAGCTGCGTGTCGCTCTGTTAGAATCTAGGTGGTCGAGACCCCCAGGCTAGGCGCAGTACGGGGAGCCGGTAGGAGCGATTATAGGATTACATCACGTGTATCTTCGAATTATATATAATTAATTTTATGGAAAGTAATTCCTTTTATTTGTGTGTTCTAGAGATTACCAATTTTTGTTTCCCATAAATTCAATCCCCGGGTAATTCTTTTTTCCCCAAGTGTTCGGTAGTTTCTTGTACATTAGGCTAAGTCCGTACATTAAGTTTTGCTATTCCCTATTGTATTAGGCTAAGTCAGAGGTGTGGTTTTCTAGAGCGTAGTTAATCCTCTGAACTTAGGACTATATGTTGGTCGCTATAGTTAGTGAAGGAATTATGTTAAGGGATAGTAATTTTCGTTGTAAATGCTTAATGGAGTTCGTGGAATATTTCTAAGTATTTTGGGATAAGTTTTCGGCTAAGTCAACGTCGGAAAGTCGTTAACTGTAATTAATTGGTATTCGCGAGTAATGTATATGATCTGGGTATCATTAGGATTCCCCAGTCGATGCGAGTGATATTATTCTAGTTTACCAGTAAGATGGTAGAATTGCGATTTTAGACATAGAATTTTTTTGGTAGAAACGTAGGTGGAAAATTTTTTAAGTCCAGCTTGGGCTAGAATCTGACTTTTTGGCGAAAATTCGAATTTTCATGTTTTGTGTATATTCTAGGGTCAGTATTACCCTCGAGTGTGCTCAAGGGACATAATTCTGTTCTTAAGCATTAAACAGTGATAATTACATTTTTTGCCGAATTTAGTTATTTTTCGATAAAATTGTTTTGTATTTTTGTTAGAGTCCAAGTGATGTGAAAACCTCGGATTTTGACGAAAATTCGAATTAATGAGTGTTTAAACCACCTGCGGCATCAGTATTGTTCTGTATACAGCGTCAGTATTAAATAACAGTGTATTCATATATGGGAACGAAAAACCCATTTTTGTGAATTAAGGGAGTTTTGCAATATTTGGGGTGATAGATTTTTTTCCGGGTGCAGAAAAATTGGCAGATTCCAGCATTTGAGAAAAAACGCGGTTTTTGGTGAAAATTCAATTTTGGCAAGCAAATATTTTTCCTGGGTGTTTATATTAATTAATCGCTAGAGCGGTTTATTAACGTAAAACTAGTTATTTTCCTTCAGAATGAAAATATTGATTTTTAAGCGTTTGAGCGAAAAAGCGCGGGACTTGTGTTTTTCAGCTCAGCTGGTCCCGCTCCGCCAGTCATCAGTGGCCACGCTGTTCACTTCAAGTGCGTCTAGTGTTCAAGTACAGTAAATATTCTATATTAATCCATCACGAGTGCTGCGCGATTAGTTACTGTTATCATTTTAATTGTTCTATATAAATTCGACTCTTTAACGTTTAACGTAAAGGACTTAGTTTTCAGTAATAGAACTGCGGGTTATTTCACGATCGAACACGAGTGCGGGGCAGACGCTCATTCATTGAATCCACTTCAACGATTCTCTCGATTAATCGTTGTCTTTCCTAATTTTGGGAATTTTGTTGGTTTTCTCTTGGAAGAGAGTTGTGATTTTTTTTATTTGTGTAAGATCACGGTTGTAGTGAGTCCGGGTCGAGGGTGTATTAAAGGGTAGTCACAAGAGACATGGCACACCATGAATCCCAGGGAATGTTTAACCTAGACAGTGACCAGTCAGTAGGTACCAGTGGGAGTGAAAGTGTAGAGGACAGCACCTCTTCTGGTACTACAGGGGACCTGGTGGACCGCTCAGGTAACTTAGCAGACGTCACAGGTGGAGTCAGTAGGGAACATGACCAGCAAGAACAACCACACCAACAGCAGGAACTACCTCACATAACGCCAATACCACAGAACCTAGGTACACCTCACCCATCACTACAACAACCCCAACCCCACCTCCTATACCAACCCCATCCTCAATTCCCATACCAACCCCATCCTCATTTCCTATACCAACCCTTCCCCCAACCCCAGGCCACCCCATACCCATTTCAACCCCAGGCCACCCCATACCCATTCCAACAGGCCACTCTATACCCATTCCAACCCCAGGCTACCCACACCATACCTCAACCCCAACCCCAACCTCAATCCACACCCCAACCTGGGACTACCCACACCATACCTCAACCCCAACCCCACTCCCAACCTCAATCCATACCCCAACCCCAGGCCACCCACACCATACCTCAACCCCAACCCCAACCTCAATCCATACCCCAACCCCAGGCCACCCGAGCCATACCTCTACCATTTTCCCAACCCCAGGCCACCCAAGCCATACCCCTACCTTTTTCCCAACCCCAGGCCGCCACAGCCTTAGATACGCAGATGCGCACAGAAAAGTCGGGCGCTCGGTCGTCCCCATACGTAGGGGCGTTAAGTAAAGGCGAGGGGGCCAAGACTAATAACTGTGGCGCGGGTTCGTCAGGCGGGAAGCAGCCCTCAGCTGCACGTTCGAGCCACCCTGCGCGGGGTACCAACAGGGATCCGCGGAGGTGTTACTCCTGTGGGGAGCGCGGACGTATACAGAGGGATTGTCCAGTTACTAGTGCGAAACAATGAAAGAAGGCTCCTAGTGATGGTAGGCATACATTTGAGTTGAAAGTGGAAGGTGTAAGATTGACAGCTTTTGTTGATACAGGAAGCCAGGCAACTGTAATTAAAAAGTCAGCCTTCAGCAATTTTAAGTATGCACATCATAAACGTTGCGCAAGGACATTAACAGCGGTCAATGGGGAAAAAATTGAGATCGAGATTAGAGATTAATTTTGAGATTGATGGGGAATTGCAGCCTGACACATGAACGATCGTAGAGAACCTTGATTTTCCGGGTCACATCTTAATGGGGACTGATTTTCTGTCGCGATTTGATTATTCCTTGTCTGCTCAAAAAGGCGCTAGGAACTGCAGGTTGCAGTTGGGACACACTTCCTACCCAGTGGAGATGATCGACCATCCCCCAATTGTAGCTTCAATTAAGAGGAAGCAAAAATATAATGCGCACTATCCAAAATTGATTTTTAAGTCTCTTCCAGACACAATTAAGAGGTCTTGTTCATTGCATGCATTGACCAAACAGAGTTGCCCCCCACATTCTGTTAAATTTATTAAGTAGCCGTTGGACGTCACATACAACCAGGTACCACCCTTCAGGTGGCTGGAAGATGTGATAACTTATTAATTCCTCATCACTTAATTGTTG
Organism: Procambarus clarkii; assembly: GCF_040958095.1. Taxonomy (NCBI): domain Eukaryota; kingdom Metazoa; phylum Arthropoda; class Malacostraca; order Decapoda; family Cambaridae; genus Procambarus; species Procambarus clarkii. The sequence goes on from NC_091157.1 coordinate 1,795,836, forward strand.
TGGTCGATAAAGGTGCACTTATTCCGGTTGTCAATCTTTCACACAAGACGTTTCGCTTCAGGGTAGGTGATAGGGTATCTCAGGGAACCATGGTGGAGGGCACAGAAATCTTTCACCATGAGTCAGTTGAGACGCCAACCGTCACTGCACAATGTAGTGCATTGAACATGATAGATACTAAAACACCATCCAAAGTACAATACGAGACGAGAAATGTTGCACGGAATGTGGAAGAAGTAGAAAAATTAATTTCAGCCCTTGATTTGTAACAGTTACTCAGGTGGATAGGAAGGCACTGAGAGGAGTTTTGCGGAAATTCCCTAAATTATTTGCAACGGAGGATGACCAGATTAGTCTCCTTGATAAGATTGAGCACACCATTCCAACTGATAATCATTTGCCTGTGTACACGAGACAGTGGAGGTTGCCAGAACAGGCAAAGAACGTTATCAGGGAGGAGTTCCAGAAAATGTTGAAGCAGGGCGTGATAGAGCCTAGTACGTCACCGTGGCTCTCTCCTGTTGTGCTAGTTCGGAAACCCGACGGTAGTTATCGTTTCTGTGTTGACTACCGAAAGGTGAACGAAGTAACAAAGGGTGATGTGTATCCATTGCCCCGAATACAGGAGATAATAGATCAATTTGGTGCTGCAAAGTATTTCTCAACTTTTGACGCGAAATCGGCGTATTGGGCGATTCCGGTGGCAGAACAGGATAGGGATAAAACAGCATTCTCGGATGGTAGGCACACTTATCAATTCCGTAGGATGCCATTTGGTTTAAAGACAGCGCCTTCATCATTTCAGAGGGCCATCAACTTCATCCTCAGCCCGGTCCTGGGTAGGCATTCTTTAGCGTACCTGGATGATGTTGTGATATATTCCAGAACGTTTGAGGAACATCTACGGGACTTGACTGAGACTTTGACATTGTTAGATCAGGCAGGTTTCAAGCTAAGTGTTTAGAAGTGCACCCTGGCGGCTCAGAAATTCAAATTTCTGGGGTTCCAGGTGTGCCCAGATGGTATCCGGCCTGACCCAGATTCTTGCAGCGCTATTGCTGACATGCCTACTCCAAGGACAGCAAAGGACGTGCGTAGGTTTTTGGGGGCGGCCGGATATTTTCGTCGTCATATTGAAGGTTTCGCTGGCATTTCAGCACCCCTGACTGATCTGACAAAGAAAAATGCGAAGTTTGTGAAGAAATCTGAGCATGACGAAGCCTACCGCAAACCGAAAGACCAACTAATCACGACACCGGTATTGGCTATTCCTGATTTCGATAAAGAGTGGGAAGTGCACACTGACGCCAGCGTTATAGCTATTGGCGGGTGTTTAATTCATCGAGATGCGGATAATTTACCCCATCCGGTAGCCTATTTCAGTAGAAAGGTCAAGGGACCTGAAGTACGTTATTCAGCTACAGATCAGGAGGCACTGGCAGTTGTAGAATCAGTTAGGTATTTCGAGCCTTACCTATTTCAGCGGCACTTTGTAATTTACACAGACCATCGAGCTTTGACACACATATTTAAGAAGAGAACAAAATGCCCACGAATGTCACGCTGGTCTCACGAACTTTCGGCCCACTCATTCCAGAATTTGTACAAGCCTGGTCCAGCACATGTTGTGCCAGATACGCTAAGTAAAAACATAGCAGCAGTTCAAGTTAATGAAAATATTGAAACCATTCCATCAGATAAAATGAGAGAATACCAGATGAGCGAGCCTAGATGGAAAGAAATTATTGAGTATTTAGAGGGAGGAAAATACCCGAAAAAGAAGAAGAATTTACCTATTCATGATTTTGAAATGAAACAGGGCGTCCTGTATTATGTTAATAGCCAGAATGATAGGGCAGTATTTCAACTAGTTATTCCAGACGCGTTGCGGTCTTCAGCATTAAAGCTTGCACATGCATCTAAAATTGCAGGGCATCCGGGGGTCTTTAAAGCCCACTTAACGGCAAAGTCTCTATTTTATTTTCCAGGATTACTTTCTTAAGTAATATATTTCGTGAAGTCGTGCAATCGTTGCCAGAGAAGGAAAGGCACCCTTAAGGTACAAGCCCCACTTCAGGAATTTCCTGAAATTCGTGAACCTCTAGACCGTGTGGGGGCCGATTTGATTGATTTACATCACAGTCATTCAGGTAACAGATACGTGTTGGTGCTAGTTGACCATCTGTCTAGGTACACTACACTAGTTGCATTACCTCAGAAGGATTCTCGTACGGTTGCAGATGCGTTCTTGGGTAGGTTCGTTACTGTATTCGAACCTCCTAAAATTTTAGTCTCTGACCGGGGTCAAGAATTCAATGGGAATATATTTAGGGAAGTTTGTAAGATTTTAGAGACAACTTCGGCTTTTACAACAGCTTGCCGCCCACAAGCAAACGGAATGATGGAACGGACTAATCGTTCAGTCAAGGATATGCTTGCAATCCTTGCTGAACATGATGCAAACTATTGGGATGAACACCTACCCTATGTTCAATTAGCCTTGAATACTGCCATCCACCAGTCAATTAACACCCAACCCCTTCATTTGTTTACTGGTAATTCGTGCAATTTCCCCTCAGGTCTGCTTAACAGACATAATGTTGCATACGGGGAGGACTATCCTTCAGAGGTGCTTGGAAAAATGAGAAACACATGGAATATTGCAGCTGAAGCATCCAAGAAGGCACGGAATCGGTATGCTCATTTTTATGACAAGAAAGTGCGCCCTCTTGAGTTGAAGGAAGGAAGCCTCGTATTGAGAGTGAATGAGGCTGCGCCCGCCAATCAGAGTAGGAAACTGGCTCCGAGGTGGCGAGGTCCGTATAGAGTAATTAAAAGGGCGGGGCCGGTTAATCTTGTTATAAAAGGAGTATTCGAGGACCAGGTGGAAAGGACAATTCATGTAAATAAATTGAAACAATATCATGCTAGAGAAGAATTAGAACTGCCTTCAGCGGGTCTAGTTCCTGACTCAGCAGTGCTGACTCATGGCTTCACCGACGAGTCAGAGGATGGGGATGATCCTCTGTCATCGCTCATCAGTAGTCAGGTGCAGTCTCGCCACCCTATGGTGACGAGATCTCGCGCTATACAGTAAAGTAACTTTCGTGGTTAGTATACTTTAGTATTCATTAGATTTTCCTGTAGAAGCAATGAGATGAACTATTACTTTACTTAACTCAGGTAGCAGCTTTTACCGTGCTCTGGGATTCCACCTCCACCAAACATAGAGTATATCTATGCTTCCGCTGTGTTGTGTCTGCCTGTTCCCAGGTCTGATTGGTACACCGACCCAGTTGTTTCAGCCACACATGAACCCTTGTCTGTAAAGACCGAGGGGGGAGGCACGTTACACAAAGCCCTCCCCCACCAGACCCAGTAACCCATACATCAGTTACTTTGGGGATGAGTGACTATCCAAGAGTCACCCGGCCGACGCCTCACGTCACTAACGAGGTCGTCAGGGCCAGCGAGCTGTCCACATTATAGCAGTCACCGGAGGTGCCATACAACGCCGGGGTAGCTGTCTCGAGATCACCACTACCTACCTGCTGCGTCATCAAGACTGCAGCCATTCCAGCAGTGTTGGAGGAGAGGTCAAGAAATGGAAAGCACGTAGCAGTACTCAAGAATTTCGCCGGAAGATTAATGATTAAGTCATCTGAAGCAACAGGAACGCGGAACTAAGGCGGCCACAGGTGGAAGGCACGGTTTCCCTACAGAGTACCGGGACTCGCCAATAGAAGGTCGCAAAATTGTCTCCTTTGGCCTAAAGTCGGCGGTACGAGGGTATACACAGGTGGTGTTTACGGCCTATTAACCTGGTGACATTAAGAAACGCCTGAGATGACGTGAGCAATGATGGAAGACGAGATTCACCTGTTCTGCAAACAAGCAACCCGCCTCTATGACCTTCTGACACCACTACTGTCACGAGACACCGTTGGTACATCCAGTTCTGCTCTGCTGTGGTCATCTGCGCCGTCAAGTTTAACATCAAGACTGCCGTGTGAACTGTGATTGATATGAAGGCCTGTGGACTGTCGGGAGCAAGATCAATGGCCGAAGTAACAGTATTCTACAGCTGTCACTTGGCCCTCCGCTCTACTACACTCTGTCGTCATTCAAGACTACCGGATGGGAGTACAAGAGGACCAGGTATCGATGTCCACGCATGGGAGAAGCAAGATCGACAAAATCATTGTCAGCGACTACATTCAGCGTCCATCAGCATCGATTTTTTTTTACTCAATATAAACAGTTGGTACAAAAGACAAAGTTGGCTCTGAACATCTGTATAAAGAATATCTGGACACTTTTTTAAATGTTGAAAAACAGATTTAGAACCACAATACTTTATAAATGTTGGAAAACAGATTTAAAATAATTATTCTGGTATAAGATGAAAATCTTACTCTATAAATTGGTCAGTGATTAAAATCGAAGCCCCTGTGTAATGGTCTAAGCCCTGAACAAACGGTTATGGAAAATTATGTTGTTGTTTTTTTCAGAATGTTTGAACACAGGAGAGGCGGACCAATATAAACATTGACACTCTTACAGTGAGTGCGAACACTTGGCTGTACAGTCAGCTGTAACCTCTGATATACTATAGTAGGAATTTTTTTTATATTTTAGATACATGTAATAAACATTAAGTGTGTTCCTTAGCATGTCAAGGTTGACATTGATTGGGGAGTGGATAGTACACGGATGTGAACTTGGTAGAGTTCAGTAGTACGCTCCCGGATGACTGAAAGTTCAGTCTGAAGATATAACTTTTATGTTTTATGGTGGAGCATGGTGTGGCCGGCTCTTAGAGGACACATGAACTTGGCTAGTGAAGAGCCAAGAGATTTTAATAGCTAGTCTTTGCTGTTAGGAGTAGGGACATGTTATTTAGCTATGTCAGTAGGAGTAGGATTTATGTTTCCTGATGTTGAAGGATTGCTGTCAGTTGACAGCTGAGAAATTTATGAATTTGAACATGTTTATTATGATGTTGTTGGACAATCTAAAGATTGCCAAATTTTCTTAGTTAGGTTAGCTTTTGTTTATGGCATGAGTTGAGTTTATTGTGGGTTTGGGTACTAAACCTCGTTAGTTTGTACAAATTAACAAGGTTTACTAAGTTGCTTGTGCGGGGGGTTGTAACAAACTAGCTGTTGTGGGAATGATCTAGAATGTTTTATCTCAGAAAGGGGAGTTTGGGAAGATTGGAGTCAAGTGGAAGTGACCTGACCCTGGAAGCACAAGATGCATCCCCCTGGGAATTAGCAAGTCTGGGTCACAAAATGGCTGGTGCCCTTTGTCTCATAGCAACGTATAATGAATCATTCTATAGTATTCACTTATTTAGAGAAATTAGTCTTCATTCAAATTATATAATATTTATCAAGAGGATTCTAATTATTAGGAGAATGAGTTAAGTCACCATCAGTGACGTCACGAGCCAGGACTAGGCTGTAGCGCAGAGTGACCTCGGTGAAATGGCGGTCACAGGTCAGCAGAGTTTCTACATTCAGTAATTCTCAAAGGTCAAATAGCCATTTTGTAATTGGGAATAGCTCTTCCCTAAGATGCTTGTGTAAGTAACTTCAGTTAAAATAATTCAACCAATCTGGATCATTCAGTGCAACAGAGATTAGTTGTTAAACTTAAGCTTTGCTAAGTAACTTGGTAAACTAGGCGGAACAATACTCTGCTCTGGGCTCCTGGGTAGAGGAGCATCAGAGAGAGCACAGTGTGGGTTCTGGAGCAACACAGGGAAGGTGTCCACTCCACCTCTTTCCCCAGACAAGCACAAACATCTAACTGGTCGCCAAAAAAGTAAAGTTTGCTCAGAGTTTTTGTAAAGGGTGTAGGTCAACTCATTGCTGATAAGGTCAAGTAGGAAGTGTTCAGGTTAGGGAGTGAATTGATTTAGATTTTGTTTAGTTTTTGAAAACACCATTTAGCTATTAAATTGTCTTTTTTATGAATTTCCATTTTTTGTGTAATTTATGTGAATTGGTCCGTACCACGTTGGTAGCCGGCGAGGCCGATTTGAGTTGGGCGCCGATTCTAACACCGAATCATAATTCAGTATTCTCTTTGATTATCAATTAATTCCACACTTTCGGATATCCAAGTCATCTATTACTAGTGGGGATCAAGCCCCAAAGTTTATTGATTAGCATGATCGATCCATAACTCGATCATTGCTCAGTGTTACTGGTCTGGTGGTGACAGCAAAAAAGTGATTCTAGAGTTTTGCTAGAAGTCTATTTCACGTCATATGGGTTGTAGAATCTTAAGTCGGTCAATCGTCTTAAGACTACGTAGTGCGGGGTCGGCTCACGTAAAAGTTTGGAGTCCCATGGTAGAGATTTAAAGTAGAATACGGGTAAAAAGAGGGGTAGAGAGAGAACAAAGATACAAAAAACAGAACGAATACCCCAACCCCCCGTGTTACAATGGCTAAACTAGAAAAACTGAAAATGACCCCTCATAGGTCTCAAAGATCACTTGACCATACAGATTAATAAATGTCAAGATCTGTCCCAGCAATCACAAGTCGACTATGTTGAACTGAAAAGATACTTTCACATAGCCACAAGTAAGTTTGAGCAAGTCAAATGCCAGATAGAAAATTATTTGGTCGATCCTGCCAAAATCAATTTATCTGATGCTGTATTAGACGATGTTATGACTGATCTGGCACTGTAAGAGGATTATATACAGACCAGTTTGAATCTTTTCGCTAAAATAATTAACCAGTGAAAGGCAACAGCCAAAGCTTCCTCTAATACAGCATAACTAGAAGTCAAGCTGCATTCTATCAGTCATCCAACATTCTCTGGAACAGAGAATAAAAGTTAGGATAACTTCAGGAGTAAATTTGTTGACTCAGTGTATTCTAAAGCCACTATACCTACAACCTTCAAATTTACATATTTTCAGTGTAAACTTAAAGGAGCTTTAAAGATATATGTTTACCTTTATCTATAGGTAAAAAAAAACATTTTTGGACATTGTTCAAAGTAACTGTTAATAATATTGGACAATGTATTTATATGAAATATAACAAAATAGAGCATAATAACATAATTACTCATTATTATTTGTGTTATTATGTATTACTCACCAATGCTATAGAAGCACCAGCTGTATATCCACTTTGTGGACACTTCTTACTACTATTCTTCTAGATTTGTGCATCGAACAGGTGCTTTCATCTCTTTATTCTTGCATTATCCATCAGTTCCAGTTAATAGGAGCTGTTCTCTTTATCAACAAAACGTTCTTTTTCTTAAATATTCGTCTAAAATCAATTTCTGAAAATAATTTGATGAAAGTTTCACGTTTTGCCCAGAGAGCAAAACGTATCCAGCACCGGCGCACCTGCTCGCCCCCGCCACCGTTAACCGGCAAACTGCTTGTCCATCGCCTGCCTGTCGCTGATTGGCTGGTGTCCAGTCGCACCTGCCCCACCACCCTCCTCCACAAGTTGATGTCTGGGCTACAGCGACCTAGAGAAGGCAGAATATCTCAGTGCTCCACACAGTTGACACGTCTCATTGGTAGACTAAGCCTTGGTTTACGTGTATTGGCAGCTTGAAGCCAATATTCCTGCACTATTATTTACTTTGCTATTATTCACTTGTCTTAACGTAACTCTTCATTTGCCAGTGACTATTCTTATTATTTTGTTTGTTGATTTGTCTGTTACATTTTTATGCTCAATTTTATTCATGTCCTGCTTTTCTAACGTAATTAAAATTTCATTGTTAAATTTACTTGTGTTTTGTGTGTCTTCCCATTACCTTACCACAGACGAAAGTTCCAGCTTTTCTCTTTTTTTTTTCTTTATGTGACGAGGCCATGCCCCTAGCTTTTGAAACAGCCGAACACCAACGCGTTACCGTAACATAAAGTGGGGGCCTGCCGTAGGAGCTTCACTCAGGTACTGGTGCCAAGTAGTAATTTATGGTAAGCGTATTTGGCTTTGGTAACATAGCTTTTACTATTTTTCATATTCAATTTCAATTTTATATGGTGCTGTGTGTATTGTGCATTCCGAGAGTAGCATATGGTGAAGGTGAGACAACTTTGGATTATGTGGTGACTGTAGGCCTCAGTCATACTCTTAATTGGTCATCTCTCCCTCCGTGTTATTACTCGTGTTTACCATCTTTTGTCCCTTGGATATTTCTCATATTTTCGACAGATCATCATATTGGTACCCTGGTACTGTGGTCTGCCCCCGGGTCAAGTGCACCTAATCTTCTGCAATCTGACAGTAGGAGGATAAAGAGGGCCATAGTTCCTCTAGCACGAACTTTAGTTGCTGAATTGGGACCTCAGCAGCAGTTCTCGTCACCAGTTGACACCTCGCACCCCTACACGTCAATCAGAGATGATGATACATACATTGGTAGGGAATTTGCTTTCTTTTTCAGAGCAAAAAAGTTCGCTAATTCTGTAAGTATCATATTAATTTCAGTGGGAAAACTTGCTTATGTCCTATAGAGACTCGGCAAGGTATGCCTACATCCTTGGACTACCAATTTTACTTTAGAGGCAATTAACTGTTTCATTTGTTTGAGAAACTCAGTTTCACTTGTTTAGTAGGATTTTCTTGCCCTTATCCTCTTACATGAGTACCGGGTACAAGATTTCCTGCGATCTTGATTTAAATTAATCATTTAACATCTTGTAATTAACTTTAATTGTTAAAGATTCCACAGGATAGGTACCAGTTGCCACGTTGTCCTGTTTCTGACATTCACTATATCACAACGGTAATTTCGTTGTGCATTTATTTGCTAATTTCACAATGTTTCGTCTCCAAGCTTTCCGTGCAGATCCAGCAGGTGAAATAGGGACTTTAAGTCGTGCCAAGAGGACTGAATTACACACTCTTGCACATGAGTATCAACTGGAAGTTCCCTACCAAGCCACCAAAAATGAAATACACAACCTGTTTCTGGATCACTTCTTAGAGCAAGGTAAGATAGACTCTGAAACTCACGAAACTTACTTTATTGCAGATAAAACTGATGTGGCAACGATGAAACTCAAACTAGAGCTGGCCAAGATTGAACGTGAGCAGCAAAGGGAAGCCCTCGAGCAACAAAGGGAAGCAGCTGCCATACGAAAGAAAGAACAAGAACGTGAGATTGCATTACTCCGTGAACGTGAACGAATACAGCTTGAAACAAAACGACGCGAGTTGGAGATGCAACACGAACATGACAAACACCAAGCAACTTTGGTTATGGAGTGTCGTCAACGAGAATTCGCGTTGGAAACTTCACACCTCGCTCAACGCCAGCAAGCTACTGCCAATCTTCCCATCAGTTTTAATATATCACATGCAAGTAAGTTAATGCCATCATTTGTAGAAACAGAAGTTGACGTGTTTTTTACCACCTTTGAAACCCTTTGCTAATCAACTTCGTTGGCCTGCCGACCAATGGGGCACACTTCTCAGAGTCCATCTTACAGGTAGAGCTGCAGTCACACTCAGTACTTTGGCGTCTGAGAATGACAAGTCTGAGAGTCTGAAACAAGCAGTGTTGGACGCCTACCTTCTCTCCACCGAAAGTTATCGAAGGAAATTCCGTGACCACCTGAAGGCAAGTACCACTACCTTTCTCGAGTTTGCTAACACCAAAAGGAGATATTTTATGAAATGGCTGGAAGCAGCACATGTCTCTACCTTTGCAGAACTCGTCAACCTGATGCTAGTTGAAGAATTCTTGAGGCGTGTGCCGCCTCCTGTCCGTCTATATTTAGCAGATAAAGAAGAAACAGACTACCTGAAGTGTGCTAAGTCGGTCGACACTTACAGCCTCATCCACCGGCTGACACCAGAACCATCCTCCAGTAAGAAGTCGTGGTACAGTTACGAGAAAGTGAGTACCGATCAAGCTGGCTCGCAATTGTACTGCAAGTATTGTAGACTCTATGGACATACCATAGATAAATGTGGTAAGTCTCAATACAAAGGAACCACCGACACGCAAAAACCCAAACCAACTCCTCCTAAGTCCGGTAAGCCTGTGATGAATGTTGGTGTTCATGTTAATGATCTTTCTCTTTTCAGTAACCACCTGTATACTGGAACTGTCTCTGCCAACGGTTCAAATCCGGAGGGACGTTTCAAATTGAAGATCTTGAGGGACACAGCGGCTCTTCAATCGATCATCTTGAAGTCGGCTGTGCCCAACATCGCCTACACCGGAGAAACTGTCTTCATCACTGACCTCACTGCTACCACTCCTTATCCTCTCGCCAGAGTCCACCTGGATTGTCCCTTCGTGAACGGAGAAGTCCAAGTCGCCGTCAGGGAAAAGCCATTTCCCATGCCTGGAGTGCAACTTCTCCTAGGCAACGACTTGGCAGAAGACCTGCAACCGACCAACCTGATCGTCATGGACAAACCCCAGGTGTGTACCTCTGTGCCAGATAACCCTATATTTGAGTGTGTTCCAGCAAAGGTTCAAGAGAGTGATGAAGTTTCTCCTCCGGTTCTGGTGACCACCCGTGCACAAGCCGCACGACCACAGCCAGCTGACTCTACTGCTACCGCTGTCCCTCAAGACCCTCAGAAACTACCCCCGAATCTGACCAAGTTGGAGTTCCGTAAGTTACAGAGGGAAGATCTTACCTTAACACCATTATTTTTCCAGGCTGAGACTCAACCCGACAGTATTCCTGGGTTCTTCCTAGAGAACGACTTGCTCTACCGCAGATATAGACCCAGTAAACTGAAGGAGGAGGACGATTGGGCCAACGTTGAACAACTTGTGATTCCTGCCAGCCTGCGCCCCACTATTCTACATCTGGCCCACGGAGCACTCTCCCACTACGGATTCGACAAGACTTACCATGGAATCCGTCAAGACTACTACTGGCAGGTATGGTAAATAGCGTCAAACAGTACGTAAAACAGTGTCATACATGTCAGATGGCAGGTAAACCGAACATCTCTATTCCCAGAGCGCCACTGATTCCCATACAGGTGCCTGTGGAACCTTTCCACAGACTTATTATAGACTGTGTTGGTCCTTTACCTCGGACCAGTTCAGGTAACGCCTATATCTTAACCATCCTGTATCCTACCACCAGATTCCCCATAGCAGTTCCAGTAAAGAACATTACGGCTGCTACGGTTGTGAAGCACTTATTGAAGATCTTCACCCAGTATGGATTTCCCAGGGAGGTTCAGAGCGACTGTGGTACCAACTTCACCAGTGATCTCTTCAAAAGGACACTGGAGGAGTTCAACATCAAACAGGTATTGTCCAGCCCCTATCATCCTGCTTCACAGGGTTCTCTTGAGCGTAGTCATCAGACTATTAAAGCACTCCTGAAAAAGTTTTGTAGTGAAACCTCTAAGGATTGGGATAAGCAAATAGATCTGATAATGCATATATATAGAAGTCTTCCCAATGAGTCCCTAGGAGTATCTCCTTATGAGATGCTCTACGGCCGTAAGTGCCGTACTCCCCTCAAGGATTTCAAAGACTCTCTACGTGATGCCACCTTCAGTGAGCATCAGAATGTGCCCCAGTTTCTTCAAAACCTTCTACGCATTCTAGAGAGAGTCCACAGTTTTGGCCAAGATAATCTATTGAAAGCACAGGAGAGGATGAAGACTCATTACGACCAGACCAGCAAAGTAAGAAAATTTAAGCCGGGAGACTTCGTGCTCGCTTACTTCCCTATCCCAGGTTCTCCTTTACAAAACAGGTTTTCAGGACCCTACCGCATCAAGGAGTGCAGAAACAACCATAACTACGTTCTAGAGACTCCAGATAGGCGGCGGAAGACCCAGCTGTGCCACGTCAACCTCCTGAAGCTATATAACGGTACTCCTCCCACTGTCATGCTAAACTACTCTGCTTTTACAGAACCATACATCCACAGTGAGACCTTCCCTGCTTCTCCTCCCGAAAGCACTGACAAGGAGTCGGCGCTTTCTAATTCAAAAGTCCATACTGATATTCCCAACCATTTTCAGGACCATAATATTGCTCCTTTGCCATATTCTAATTCCACTCTCACCTCGTCAGATAAGCCCTTCATCCTCCATGTCGACGCCAGTGGTACCGGCGTTGGTGGTGTCGTGATGCAGCAACGAGGCGAGGAGAATACACCTGTCAGCTACTACTGCTACAAGGAACTACGGAACAATTGGCAAGGAGCTACTCTTCATCATCCTGAAGCTCCAGCACTTTACTCCACACCTGAAAAGTGCTCGGTCTACTATCAACACGAACCACACCACCCTACACCTCCTGCAGCAAGCCCACTTCTAAACTCAACGTCTTCTACGATGGGCTTGATAACTGCAGAAATTCAACCTGGAGATCCGCTATACCAGGGGTCTGACAACATCATAGCCGATGCCCTCTCCAGAGTTTATGAAGTAGAAGCAACTCCACCTATTACTCCACCAAATAACGACGTACTTCTTCCAGAACCGCAGGCTTCGGGGGAGAGTTGTGACGATAATCTTTTTCAAGAGAGATTGAGCCTGCTCTTCCCTCCAAAGTACGTCACCTCAACAGATAATATAGAAGATATATCCAACTAGTATCTCCAAAACGTTTTGCCCAGAGAGCAAAACGTATCCAGCACCAGCGCACCTGCTCGCCCCCGCCACCGTTAACCGGCAAACTGCTTGTCCATCGCCTGCCTGTCGCTGATTGGCTGGTGTCCAGTCGCACCTGCCCCACCACCCTCCTCCACAAGTTGATGTCTGGGCTACAGCGACCTAGAGAAGGCAGAATCTCTCAGTGCTCCACACAGTTGACACGTCTCATTGGTAGACTAAGCCTTGGCTTACGTGTACTAAGGGAGGTGGCAGCTTGAAGCCAATATTCCTGCACTATTATTTACTTTGCTATTATTCACTTACCTTAATGTAACTCTTCATTTGCCAGTGATTATTCATATTATTTTGTTTGTTGATTTGTCTGTTACATTTTTATGCTCAATTTTATTCATGTCTTGCTTTTCTAACGTAATTAAAATTTCATTGTTAAATTTACTTGTGTTTTGTGTGTCTTCCCATTACCTTACCACAGACGAAAGTTCCAGCTTTTCTCTTTTTTTTTCTTTATGTGACGGGGCCATGCCCCTAGCTTTTGAAACAGCCGAACACCAACGTGTTACCGTCACATAAATATATATATATAACTGAAAACTCACACCCCAGAAGTGACTCGAACCCATACTCCCAGGAGCAACGCAACTGGTATGTACAAGACGCCTTAATCCACTTGACCATCACGACCGGACATAATGAGGTGATAGCCGAGGCTATTTGAACCACCCCACCGCCGGCACTCGGATAGTAACCTTGGGCATAGCATTTTACCAAATCACCTCATTCTTTGGGGCACACGTGAGGAACACAAATGCGAACAAGCCTGAATGGTCCCCAGGACAATATGCAACTGAAAACTCACACCCCAGAAGTGACTCGAACCCATACTCCCAGGAGCAACGCAACTGGTATGTACAAGACGCCTTAATCCACTTGACCATCACGACCGGACATAATGAGGTGATAGCCGAGGCTATTTGAACCACCCCACCGCCGGCACTCGGATAGTAATCTTGGGCATAGCATTTTACCAAATCACCTCATTCTTTGGGGCACACGTGAGGAACACAAATGCGAACAAGCCTGAATGGTCCCCAGGACAATATGCAACTGAAAACTCACACCCCAGAAGTGACTCGAACCCATACTCCCAGGAGCAACGCAACTGGTATGTACAAGACGCCTTAATCCACTTGACCATCACGACCGGACATAATGAGGTGATAGCCGAGGCTATTTGAACCACCCCACCGCCGGCACTCGGATTGTAATCTTGGGCATAGCATTTTACCAAATCACCTCATTCTTTGGGGCACACGTGAGGAACACAAATGCGAACAAGCCTGAATGGTCCCCAGGACAATATGCAACTGAAAACTCACACCCCAGAAGTGACTCGAACCCATACTCCCAGGAGCAACGCAACTGGTATGTACAAGACACCTTAATCCACTTGACCATCACGACCGGGCATAATGAGGTGATAGCCGAGGCTATTTGAACCACCCCACCGCCGGCACTCGGATAGTAATCTTGGGCATAGCATTTTACCAAATCACCTCATTCTTTGGGGCACACGTGAGGAACACAAATGCGAACAAGCCTGAATGGTCCCCAGGACAATATGCAACTGAAAACTCACACCCCAGAAGTGACTCGAACCCATACTCCCAGGAGCAACGCAACTGGTATGTACAAGACGCCTTAATCCACTTGACCATCACGAATAGCCTCGGCTATCACCTCATTATGTACATACCAGTTGCGTTGCTCCTGGGAGTATGGGTTCGAGTCACTTCTGGGGTGTGAGTTTTCAGTTGCATATTGTCCTGGGGACCATTCAGGCTTGTTCGCATTTATGTTCCTCACGTGTGCCCCAAAGAATGAGGTGATTTGGTAAAATGCTATGCCCAAGATTACTATCCGAGTGCCGGCGGTGGGGTGGTTCAAATAGCCTCGGCTATCACCTCATTATGTCCGGTCGTGATGGTCAAGTGGATTAAGGCGTCTTGTACATACCAGTTGCGTTGCTCCTGGGAGTATGGGTTCGAGTCACTTCTGGGGTGTGAGTTTTCAGTTGCATATTGTCCTGGGGACCATTCAAGCTTGTTCGCATTTGTGTTCCTCACGTGTGCCCCAAAGAATGAGGTGATTTGGTAAAATGCTATGCCCAAGATTACTATCCGAGTGCCGGCGGTGGGGTGGTTCAAATAGCCTCAGCTATCACCTCATTATGTCCGGTCGTGATGGTCAAGTGGATTAAGGCGTCTTGTACATACCAGTTGCGTTGCTCCTGGGAGTATGGGTTCGAGTCACTTCTGGGGTGTGAGTTTTCAGTTGCATATTGTCCTGGGGACCATTCAGGCTTGTTCGCATTTGTGTTCCTCACGTGTGCCCCAAAGAATGAGGTGATTTGGTAAAATGCTATGCCCAAGATTACTATCCGAGTGCCGGCGGTGGGATGGTTCAAATAGCCTCGGCTATCACCTCATTATGTCCGGTCGTGATGGTCAAGTGGATTAAGGCGTCTTGTACATACCAGTTGCGTTGCTCCTGGGAGTATGGGTTCGAGTCACTTCTGGGGTGTGAGTTTTCAGTTGTATATTGTCCTGGGGACCATTCAGGCTTGTTCGCATTTGTGTTCCTCACGTGTGCCCCAAAGGATGAGGTGATTTGGTAAAATGCTATGCCCAAGATTACTATCCGAGTGCCGGTGGTGGGGTGGTTCAAATAGCCTCGGCTATCAACTCATTATGTCCGGTCGTGATGGTCAAGTGGATTAAGGCGTCTTGTACATACCAGTTGCGTTGCTCCTGGGAGTATGGGTTCGAGTCACTTCTGGGGTGTGAGTTTTCAGTTGCATATTGTCCTGGGGACCATTCAGGCTTGTTCGCATTTGTGTTCCTCACGTGTGGCCCAAAGAATGAGGTGATTTGGTAAAATGCTATGCCCAAGATTACTATCCGAGTGCCGGCGGTGGGGTGGTTCAAATAGCCTCGGCTATCACCTCATTATGTCCGGTCGTGATGGTCAAGTGGATTAAGGCGTCTTGTACATACCAGTTGCGTTGCTCCTGGGAGTATGGGTTCGAGTCACTTCTGGGGTGTGAGTTTTCAGTTGCATATTGTCCTGGGGACCATTCAGGCTTGTTCGCATTTGTGTTCCTCACGTGTGCCCCAAAGAATGAGGTGATTTGGTAAAATGCTATGCCCAGATTACTATCCGAGTGCCGGCGGTGGGGTGGTTCAAATAGCCTCGGCTATCACCTCATTATGTCCGGTCGTGATGGTCAAGTGGATTAAGGCGTCTTGTACATACCAGTTGCGTTGCTCCTGGGAGTATGGGTTCGAGTCACTTCTGGAGTGTGAGTTTTCAGTTGCATATTGTCCTGGGGACCATTCAGGCTTGTTCGCATATATATATATATATATATATATATATATATATATATATATATATATATATATATATATATATATATATATATATATATATATATATATATATATATATATATATATATATATATATATATATATATATATGTCGTACCTAGTAGCCAGAACGCACTTCTCAGCCTACTATGCAAGGCCCGATTTGCCTAATAATCCAAGTTTTCATGAAATAATGTTTTTTCTACTACCTAACCTAACCTAACTTTTTCGGCTACCTAACCCAACCTAACCCATAAAGATAGGTTAGGTTAGGTAGGGTTGTTTAGGTTCGGTCATATATCTACGTTAATTTTAATTCCAATAAAAAAATTGACCTTATACATAATGAAATAGTTAGCTTTATCATTTCATAAGAAAAAAATTTGAGAAAATATATTAATTCAGGAAAACTTGGCTTATTGGGCAAATCGGGCCTTGCATAGTAGGCTGAGAAGTGCGTTCTGGCTACTAGGTACGACATATATATATATATATATATATATATATATATATATATATATATATATATATATATATATATATATATATATATATATATATATATATATATATATATATATATATATATTATTATTAAATATGACCGAAAAAGTAAGATTAATAATTCTAACACAAATTTTCTCAAACTTTCTTACGTTTCTTTTCACTGTTGATGGTAACTCAAAGATCAATTCTCCAAAATTCATTTTTATTTCTAGTCTGACGCGACACTTGAGCGTGTTTCGTAAAACTTATTACATTTTCAAAGACTTTAGTTTACACAAACACACAACTTTAACTGAATAGAGCTTAAACATCTTTCGAGTTTTTATACCTACATTTGGGTGAAGTGACATGTTACAATAGTTTTGGATGAGGTGAAAATAAACTTTTAATACAAGACAGAACACGAAACAATGAAATACAAACAGGTATTAAAAGTAGGTAACTGCAGAAGGCCTATTTTTATTGGCCCATATTTCTTGATGCTTCTATATTGGAGTGGAGTCTTGAAGTGGGTAGAATATAGTTGTGTATTAATTGGCTGTTGATTGCTGGTGTTGACTTCTTGATGTGTAGTGCCTCGCAAACGTCGAGCCGCCTGCTATCGCTGTATCTATCGATGATTTCTGTGTTGTTTACTAGGATTTCTCTGGCGATGGTTTGGTTGTTGGAAGAGATTATATGTTCCTTAATGGAGCCCTGTTGCTTATGCATCGTTAAACGCCTAGAAAGAGATGTTGTTGTCTTGCCTATATACTGTTTTTTTTGGAGCTTACAGTCCCCAAGAGGGCATTTGAAAGCATAGACGACGTTAGTCTCTTTTAAAGCGTTCTGTTTTGTGTCTGGAGAGTTTCTCATGAGTAGGCTGGCCGTTTTTCTGGTTTTATAGTAAATCGTCAGTTGTATCCTCTGATTTTTGTCTGTAGGGATAACGTTTCTATTAACAATATCTTTCAGGACCCTTTCCTCCGTTTTATAAGCTGTGGAAAAGAAGTTCCTGTAAAATAGTCTAATAGGGGGTATAGGTGTTGTGTTAGTTGTCTCTTCAGCGGTTGCATGGCTTTTCACTTTCCTTCTTATGATGTCTTCGACGAAACCATTGGAGAAGCCGTTATTGACTAGGACCTGCCTTACCCTACAGAGTTCTTCGTCGACTTGCTTCCATTCTGAGCTGTGGCTGAGAGCACGGTCGACATATGCGTTAACAACACTCCTCTTGTACCTGTCTGGGCAGTCACTGTTGGCATTTAGGCACATTCCTATGTTTGTTTCCTTAGTGTAGACTGCAGTGTGGAAACCTCCGCCCTTTTCCATGACTGTTACATCTAGAAAGGGCAGCTTCCCATCCTTTTCCATCTCGTAAGTGAAACGCAGCACTGAACTCTGCTCAAATGCCTCCTTCAGCTCCTGCAGATGTCTGACATCAGGTACCTGTGTAAAAATGTCGTCAACATACCTGCAGTATATGGCCGGTTTCAAGTTCATGTCGACTAAGACTTTTTGCTCGATGGTACCCATGTAGAAGTTTGCAAACAGGACACCTAGGGGAGAACCCATGGCGACCCCATCTACTTGCTTATACATGTGCCCATCCGGGCTCAAGAAGGGTGCCTCTTTAGTACAAGCTTGGAGTAGTTTCCTCAGAATATTTTCTGGTATGTCAAGAGGAGTACAGGCTGGATCACGATACACTCTGTCGGCTATCATTCCGATTGTCTCGTCCACAGGTACGTTGGTAAACAGAGATTCTACGTCCAACGAGGCTCTTATCCCTGTAGCCCGTGTGCCCCGCAGTAAGTCAACAAATTCCTTTGGAGACTTCAGGCTGAAGGCGCAAGGAACATAAGGAGTCAGCAGGCCGTTGAGTCGCTTCGCCAGTCTGTACGTGGGTGTGGGTATCTGGCTAATGATTGGCCGAAGTGGGTTTCCAGGCTTGTGCGTCTTGACATTTTCATACGCATATCCAGGTTTATATTCCCCAATGATCTTTGGCAGGTGGAGTCCGGATTTCTTGGCGTTCACAGTTTCGATCAGTTTGTTGACCTTTGCTTTTAATTCGGCTGTAGTGTCCTTCGTTACCCTTTGGAACTTAGTTTGGTCAGAGAGTATGATGTTCATTTTCGCCAGATATTCGTCTTTTTTAAGAATGACATATATTGGCGACTTGTCACCTCTCCTGACAACTATCTCCTTGTCCTCACAAAGGCTTTTAGCTGCCGCTTTAAGCTCGGGGGACAGTATGGTGCTTCTGCAGTTGCCTCGATTCTTTCCTCCTTCTGCAATAAGTTCTGCTTGTAAGGTATCTTTGGTAGTGACCTTCTTCTCACTACCGTCTGGGTAGTGAGAAGTATTAATACCCTAGGGTATTAATACCCTATTAATACTCTTGTTCTGTCTTGTGTTGATGAAATTAATACCCTATTAATACCACATCTTGTTCTGTCTTGTGTTAATGCCAATTTACCCCTTCCACCTCACTCAAATGTAGATATAAAATCGGAGATGCGTAAGTTCTATTCAGTTGTGTATTTGTGAACTAAAGTCTTTGAAAATGTAATAAGTTTTACGAAACGCGCTCGTGTCGCGTCAGACTAGAAATAAAAAAATGAATTTTGGAGAATTGATTTTTGATTTACCTCCAACGGTGAAACGAAATGTACGAAAGATTGAGAAAATTCGTGTTAGAATTATTAATCTTACTTTTTCGGTCATATTTAATAATATATATATATATATATATATATATATATATATATATATATATATATATATATATATATATATATATATATATATATATATATATATATATATATATATATATATATAT
The DNA here is from genome assembly GCF_040958095.1 of Procambarus clarkii. NCBI lineage: Eukaryota > Metazoa > Arthropoda > Malacostraca > Decapoda > Cambaridae > Procambarus > Procambarus clarkii. Next base: position 1,815,205 of record NC_091157.1, read on the forward strand.
GTCGTACCTAATAGCCAGAACGCACTTCTCAGCCTACTATGCAAGGCCCGATTTGCCTAATAAGCCAAGTTTTCCTGAATTAATATATTTTCTCCATTTTTTTTCTTATGAAATGATAAAGCTACCCATTTCATTATGTATCAAGTCAATTTTTTTTTATTGGAGCTAAAATTAACGTAGATATATGACCGAACCTAATCAACCCTACCTAACCTAACCTAACCTATCTTTATAGGTTAGGTTAGGTTAGGTAGCCGAAAAAGGTAGGTTAGGTTAGGTAGGTTAGGTAGTCGAAAAACAATTAATTCATGAAAACTTGGCTTATTAGGCAAATCGGGCCTTGCATAGTAGGCTGACAAGTGCGTTATGGCTACTAGGTACGACATATATATATATATATATATATATATATATATATATATATAGCATATATATATATGCCTTAGTGTGGCTGTTACGGCCCTCTCGGGACGCAACGGGGTTCTTACTCTGATGTAGTTAGAGGAAGATATATATTCGGCCCCAAGCCAGTAGAGGCTATCAAGGGATGCGATCCGTGACGCAAGTAACTTAAAGGGAGTAGGGAAAGAAAGGTAAGAACTTAATATAATATAATATAACCTTCACCATTTAAATATATAAAAGTAAAACGTACACAAGGGGGAGGGGTATTAACACTTTACAAAGGGGATCAACACTGTAGTCTTCTGCTGGAGACTATGGATCCTCGAAGCTAGATGCTGAGTCCGCGGTGCTTTCTTCGTGGCCTCAAGACGTGTCCTCTGAGAACGCCGAGTCTACCCTGGCCACAGGTCAGCCACAACACTGGTCCACTGGGGGCACCGTCGTGGAGGCCGTCAACCACACGTCCAGCAGGTCTGCTGGCAGGTACTGAGCCACCAAGGCTGGTACGGCCACTCCACGAACGATAAAAGGGGTACGCCCTAGACAGGAGTCTCGTGTGATATCACCAATCACCCTCCTGTCCTCAATACCCCAGTGGATTATCGTCTCCAACCGTCGGTCCCGGGTAAATCCTTTCACTGCCACTCCACTGGCAGGCTTAACACACCACAGTGTTCTTCCGGGGGGACGACGTCACAACAGCTGCAGCAAACTTCACAGTATGGAGACTGGCTGCCTCGGGTAGACTGACTACACCTTCAACACAGTGGTCCCAGGTCGGCTCTGTAAGCAGACACGTCATTAATAACCGGGACACTAATACACCACACTCACAGGCTCAGATACAAACGCCCGACATATCCACTCCCTAGATGGCGCTGTCGTCGGAGCACCACCTCACCAGAGGTCAGGAGCGGCGGTGTTGAGCGCTGAACCAGACTGGAAACTGGTCCTCGAGGCCAGTACACGCTGTCCTCACTAGGTGTCGTCGTTCGTTTGGCGGGGGTTTCGGGAGCTGACCCACAGATGGCGTGTTTGTCACTGCTCCAGGCTCGAACGTTGGATCCGGGTTCGTAACAGTGGCAATCCAGAGAGGAAATGCTCACTGCATCCATGGTTCCTGCCCGCCATCTGAGGAGCTGGAAGAGCTGTACAACTTGTGACAAGCAGCCTTGCACCCTGCATGTAATCAATATTGTAACTTTTTGTGTAATGACATTTTCAAATAAAGTTAGATAAATATACACACATACCAAAAGAATAGGGGTGGTAGGAGAAGAAAATATCAAAGTGTTCAGTGAGGATCCACAAGGTCTTCTCTGAGTACTCTTTATTTTCTTCTCCGAGGCTATGGGTCCCTACACTTGCACCAGAGGTGGTACCCCTCCTATATAAATATATATATATATATATATATATATATATATATATATATATATATATATATATATGTCGTACCTAGTAGCCAGAACGCACTTCTCAGCCTACTATGCAAGGCCCGATTTGCCTAATAAGCCAAGTTTTCCTGAATTAATATTTTTTCTCTAATTTTTTTCTTATGAAATGATAAAGCTACCCATTTCATTATGTATGAGGTCAATTTTTTTTTATTGGAGTTAAAATTAACGTAGATATATGACCTAACCTAACTAACCCTACCTAACCTAACCTAACCTATCTTCATAGGTTAGGTTCGGTTAGGCAGCCGAAAAAGTTAGGTTAGGTTAGGTTAGGTAGGTTAGGTAGTCGAAAAACAATTAATTCATGAAAACTTGGCTTATTAGGCAAATCGGTCCTTGCATAGTAGGCTGAGAAGTGCGTTCTGGCTACTAGGTACGACATATATATATATATATATATATATATATATATATATATATATATATATATATATATATATATATATATATATATATATATATATATATATATATATATTTTTTTTTTTTTTATTTTAATTATATAGAAGGGAGTACCACCTCTGGCTGGAAGAAGGGGGACCCATAGCCTCGGAGGAAACCACACATGACGCATTGGAGGGAATGTAGGTCTCCTCCAATACAGTTTCTGTGTGCTTTTCTCCTACCACCCCCTTCCCTTTTTTTTTTCCTTTATTGTGTATTTAAAGGTTACAAAACATACAAGACAAATGCCTAAAGGTTATGAATCTCTTGAAGCTCCTCCGCTTCTGGACAGGAACCGAGGACGCAGCAAGCATTTCCCCTCTGGATCGCCAAACTGAGACGCTGAAATAAAAAACTGGAAGCCCTTGGGTCTCTGGTGACGTCAATGAGCTTGGAACCCAATTCCTTGAGAAATCCCAAGGCACTCTTGCCCCAGGTGCCATGTGTCTCAGACGCTATGGGAACAAAGAGGTATTGACCTTCCAGTCGCCTGTACTTAAGTGATATATATATATATATATATATATATATATATATATATATATATATATATATATATATATATATATATATATATATATATATATATATATATATATATATATATATATATATATATATATATATATATATGTCGTACCTAGTAGCCAGAACGCACTTCTCAGCCTACTATGCAAGGTCCGATTTGCCTAATAAGCCAAGTTTTCCTGAATTAATATATTTTCTCTAATTTTTTTCTTATGAAATGATAAAACTACCCATTTCATTATGTATGAGGTCATTTTTTTTTATTGGAGTTAAAATTAACGAAGATATATGACCGAACCTAACCAACCCTACCTAACCTAACCTAACCTATCTTTATAGCTTAGGTTAGGTTAGGTAGCGGAAAAAGTTAGGTTAGGTTAGGTTAGGTAGGTTAGATAGTCGAAAAGCAAATAATTCATGAAAACTTGGCTTATTAGGCAAATCGGGCCTTGCATAGTAGGGTGAGAAGTGAGTTCTGGCTACTAGGTACGACATATATATATATATATATATATATATATATATATATATATATATATATATATATATATATATATATATATATATATATATATATATATATATATATATATATATATATATATATTTTAAGGCGTCCTGCCTTAAAATATATAAGGCGGAGGCGGAGCAAGACGGAGGGCTGTGGCCCTCCGCCTTGCTGCCCCAATCCACACCAGATATAGGTGTATTTGCGGCGAGGTGGTGGCTGACAGGTACGGCCACCATGGACTACTCTGCCAAAGCACAGGGGGATGGCACTCGAGGCACAGTGAAGTTAACGACATCATCAAGAGGAGCCTCACCACAGCTGGATGCCCAGCTGAAAGAGAGCCCCGTTACCTAACGCCCCGTAACTCTGATGCTCTTATTGGTCGCCCGGATGGTATCACAGTGAACCCCTGTAAGAATGGCAAGCAGTTGGTATGGGACTACACGTGCGTATCAACCCTGGCTAACACCTACATTAACCTCAGTGTTGCACAACCAGGTGGCGCTGCCACCCACAGGGAAGCAGCCAAATCCTGTAAGTATAGAGAACTGGATCACCAATACAATTTTGTCCCCATTGCTTCTGAGACACTCGGCGCCTGGGGTAAAAGTGCTACCAGTTTTTTGAAGGAACTGGGTTCTAGGCTCATTGAAACGACAAGGGACCCAAGAGCTGCAAGCTTTCTTTTCCAGCGCCTCAGTGTGGCGATACAGAAGGGAAATGCGCACTGCATCCAGGGTTCCTGCCCGCCATCTGAGGAGCTGGAGGAACTCGACAAGCTATGATAACCATCTTTGTAACCCATATGTAACTCTTTTTTTGAACAAAGTTCAAATAAAGTAAATATATATGTGTAAATACAAAAGAATGGGGGTGGTAGGAGAAGATAATATTAGTGTTCAGTGAGAAACCACAAGGTCTCCTCTGAATACGTTTTATTTTCTTCTCCGAGGCTATGGGTCCCCACATTGGCACCAAAGGTGGTACCCTCACAAACTTTTTTATATATATATATATATATATATATATATATATATATATATATATATATATATATATATATATGTATATATATATATGCGAACAAGCCTGAATGGTCCCCAGGGCAATATGCAACTGAAAACTCACACCCCAGAAGTGACTCGAACCCATACTCCCAGGAGCAACACAACTGGTATGTACAAGACGCCTTAATCCACTTGACCATCACGACCGGACAAAATGAGGTGATAGCCCAAGCTATTTGAACCACCCCACCGCCGGCACTCGGATAGTAATCTTGGGCATAGCATTTTACCAAATCACCTCATTCTTTGGGGCACACGTGAGGAACACAAATGCGAACAAGCCTGAATGGTCCCCAGGGCAATATGCAACTGAAAACTCACACCCCAGAAGTGACTCGAACCCATACTCCCAGGAGCAACGCAACTGGTATGTACAAGACGCCTTAATCCACTTGACCATCACGACCGGACAAAATGAGGTGATAGCCGAAGCTATTTGAACCACCCCACCGCCGGCACTCGGATAGTAATCTTGGGCATAGCATTTTACCAAATCACCTCATTCTTTGGGGCACACGTGAGGAACACAAATGCGAACAAGCCTGAATGGTCCCCAGGGCAATATGCAACTGAAAACTCACACCCCAGAAGTGACTCGAACCCATACTCCCAGGAGCAACGCAACTGGTATGTACAAGACGCCTTAATCCACTTGACCATCACGACCGGACAAAATGAGGTGATAGCCGAAGCTATTTGAACCACCCCACCGCCGGCACTCGGATAGTAATCTTGGGCATAGCATTTTACCAAATCACCTCATTCTTTGGGGCACACGTGAGGAACACAAATGCGAACAAGCCTGAATGGTCCCCAGGGCAATATGCAACTGAAAACTCACACCCCAGAAGTGACTCGAACCCATACTCCCAGGAGCAACGCAACTGGTATGTACAAGACGCCTTAATCCACTTGACCATCACGACCGGACAAAATGAGGTGATAGCCGAAGCTATTTGAACCACCCCACCGCCGGCATTCGGATAGTAATCTTGGGCATAGCATTTTACCAAATCACCTCATTCTTTGGGGCACACGTGAGGAACACAAATGCGAACAAGCCTGAATGGTCCCCAGGGCAATATGCAACTGAAAACTCACACCCCAGAAGTGACTCGAACCCATACTCCCAGGAGCAACGCAACTGGTATGTACAAGACGCCTTAATCCACTTGACCATCACGACCGGACAAAATGAGGTGATAGCCGAAGCTATTTGAACCACCCCACCGCCGGCACTCGGATAGTAATCTTGGGCATCTCTCCTTTGGTATTACTTGAGTTTTGAGATATTTGATGATCCATGTGCCAGTTATATAAATGGCAAAAACCATTTAAACATGGAAGTAACATTTCTTAAACCTTCTTTACAGATAGAATGATTAATTATTTAAAGTATGTAACTTAAGAGATAAGAAGGTTTGGTATCCTTATTTATTTATTTTTATATATTTATATACAAGAGGGTACATTGGGTTTATGAGAGTACATAGCATTGATGTTTTAACATTCTTGTAAAGCCACTAGCACGCATAGTGTTTCGGGTAGGTCCTTAAATCCAACAGATAATTTAAAGTAGGTAATTTAATAGTAAAATTAAAAATAAATGTTTACTGGGACATTGTAAGAAAATTTTACAATGATCAGTATGTTCATTAAAGTAAGATTTGAGGGCTATCAGCAGGTACATTGCAGCATAATTTTAGGATTATTTCAAAGTATAATCCAGTAAAATATGCATTCAATAAAACAACCATGGTATAAGGTGATAACAAGGATTACAATGGTAAAGTTGTATGACTTAGGTACATATATTGGGGCTTAGATACATATATTGGGGCTTAGGTACATATATTGTGGGGAGAGGGGAGATGGGGTTGCACTAGATACAGTGCGAGTTTAAAGCATTAGGTAGGAAACTATGAAGAGGAAATTAGGCACTTTTGGGTTTTATTTTTGAATAAGGAGAAAGTTGGACAGCATTCAAATTCGTTAGGGAGTGAGTTTCATAGACAAAGGTCTTTTTATTTACATAGAGTGTTTACACAGATTAAGTTTGACTCTAGGGATATCAAAGATATATTTATTTCTAGTGTGGTGATTATGGGATCTATTACATGTGTCCTGGAAGAGTTTTAGAACAGGGTTTGCATTAAAGAACATGGTTTTGTAAATGTAATTGGCACAAGAGAATCTGTGGAGTGAGTTTGTGTTTAGCATGTTTAGGGATTTAAACGGGTGGCTGAGTGTTGTCTGAAAGCATAGTTTGTTATTGTTCTGATAGCAGATTTTTTTTGGGGTGATGATGGGCTTGAGGTAGTTTGCAGTGGTTGAATCCCATGCACAGATACCATATGTAAGATAGGGATAAATTGGCGCATATTATAGTGAGAGGAGAGCAGAGTTTGGAACATAATATCTTATTTTAGAAAGAATACCAACCATTTTTTAGGTTTTCTTGGTTATGTGTTGTATGTGGGTGCTGAAGTTGAGTATCTTGTCTAAGTATAGGCCAAGGAGCTTTCCATCATTTTTATTGCTGGTATTAACATTGTCTATCTGAAGCTGAATTGCATTTGTTGATTTGCTTCCAAATAAGATGTAGTAGGTCTTTTTTATGTTTAGTGTGAGTGTGTTGCTTGACATCCATAAGTAGACTTTTTTTAATCATTATTTACATCATTATTTAATATGTGGGTTGCGGTCTGAGTATGAGGGTAGTTTCGTCAGCAAATAATATAGGTTTAGGAATGTTAGAGACATTAGGCTGATCATTAATGTATAAAATAAATAGGAGAGGTCCTAGGATGCTACCCTGTGGCACTCCTATGTTTAATGGTAGAGTGGGAGAGGTTATATCATTGATGGCTACATATTGGTGTCTGTCATTAAGATAGGATGGAAAATAATTCAGGGAAGGGCCTTGGATTCCATAAAAGTGAAGTTTAAGTAAGAGGTAGTTATGGTTAACAGTATCAAAGGCCTTTCTCAGGTCAATGAAGAGTCCAATCGGAAACTCATTTTCGTCAAGGGCTGAGTATTTTATATCAAGCAAACTAATAATTGCATCGTTGGTACTCTGTTGGGAGTTGAAGCCAAACTGACAGGGACTTACTGTGTTGAATTTTAGGAGGTAGGAGTTGAGGTGTTTTAATGATTTTTTTTTATAGATTTTTTATAATATTGGAAGATTTTATATTGGTTGTGACGGTGTCTACCCCTATATTTCTTCCTTCCCAGCTTAGAAGAGTCATATCTCCGTAGCCTAAGTGTTCTCTGATGTTCAGGGAACATTTTCATGTGTGGGAAAGCGTGGAGCATGATATAGCTGGCTGAAAAGTGGCCAGCTAAGTTTGATAAAGCAAGGGGCTTACGTCTTTTGAAGCATAAGACAATGACGAGCCATCCTGTTTCCCGCCAAGACGTCCTGACGCTTCCCGGCACCTGATTGGCCAGGTGAGGTCACGTGCCGGAAGTGACCAATGACGAGAGCCCTCACGCGGTGTGACGTCATGAGGCGGAGGGCGCAAGGCAGCTGGTGCCTGGGCGGGAAGACAGTACGTCACAAACCGTCAGACAGGGAAGATGCGCTCGAGCGAGCTCCGGACCTAGAGAGCCCTTACCAGTAGATTTAAGCTCCGCTTCGATTCTGTAGACAGTCTGAGAGGCAATCCAACTTCCGTGGAGTGCCCGGAGGCAAGGACCGGACTGAAGAGCCAAGAGCCATATCAAGAGTCTGTAGCAGAGGGAACGTTGGGCGGGTGACGTCTGGGACGCCCACTAGAGGACCACGTCTTACACATCAAGTGAGAAGCTAGGGCCGGGCCCAAATCTACTGGCAGTTAAGGCGAGGGGAAGCTGTGCTAGACTGCAAGGTGTTGGCAGTGCCAGTGAGAGTGAGGACGACAACGGAGGTACCTGTCTCCAGTACCCCAGAGAATAGGAGGAGGAAGGCAGTACCTGTTGAATGTGAGCACGGCGAGGATGCGTTACCAAGAAGGCGATGGGGGAACCTGTGTGTGGGAACTGTTCATCAGAAGACCAGAAGCCAAAAGCAGGAACCTCAACATCCCTCAACAGCGGACGAGTCAGCTTCATGGTTGGAGTGAAATAAAGTAGATAATTGTCCCACCCTTACCCCTTTTTAGCTAGGCGAGCTAGAGTATTTTATATGTTGTGAACATTTCTTCTCATTTTATTGTCTAAGTGACAGGACGTTAGGCTAGGAACCAAAAACTTATTTAGGCATGAGTTGGTGCGGGTGAGCATTTACGTGGTGATGTTAGTGATCCTGGAAGGGTAGTTGGTGTGCAAGGAGCCATCAACTCACTCTGAAACATCCAGCTGATCGCCTTACTAGAGGCGTGGGAAATCACGACGTTCTGACAGCTGGAGCCATCAGCTGATCATGCTGCCAGAGGCGCGAGGTGTGTGCCCGCGCTGGAGGAGTGGATCCAGTCAGCTGACCGTGTTGCCAGAGACGTGTCATCGAGAAATGCTGCCGCCAGTGGATGATTCCAACATAGACATTTCTTTATGCCATTTGTATATGTATATATATTTTTCTTCAGTAAACTTTTAAACTAACTGAGGAGTTTAAGTGAGCCTCCATTCTCTAGGGCTAGATATATTATATATTTATGAGACCATTAGTGACACCTTGCACTGCCCGTGACATTGCATCCTTAGCCAAGATAATTAATGAGACCACTGACGTGTGGCTGGGACACGAGTATAAATACCCAGCTGGCGACCTCAGGACAGATCAGATAAAGCAAGAGAAAATGTTCCAGTGTCAGGACAGGCAGGTTTAAGTGAGTTATAAGAAGCTTGAACCTCCCCACTCGCTAGGGGTGTATAAGGCCAGCCCATAGTTGCCTGGGGGAGCCCAAGGGCGAGCAGTGGCGCCCGGTACTGAGGGGCTAAGACCTGTGGAACGACCCCAACCACAGGTTGGAAGGGGGTGAACTCTAACAGTGGCGACCTCACCAGGATTCATCGAACAACAGTGGACAAAGGATTGCAAGTGCAGGGCAGGTGTATTAAGGTCGATATTGGTCTCGGTTTATACAGCTTGCTAGTGTATTCCCTGTATACAGCTACTCAATAGCCTAGAGATGGAGGATGACAGAATATAGAAGTTTATTGAGTCGAGGGACGAGCAGGAGTTGGAAGAGTGCACCAAGGCTCAGCTGTAGCTAGTGGCGGACCATTTTGGGTTTAGATTGAGGTCCTCCAGGGTGGCGGAGCGTCGGATTGAGATCAGGCTCAGCTCAAGGCCCGAGACGAGGCTTCCAAGGAAGGACCGCCCCAGTACCTGCCAGTGTTGGTGGGAACCGGAGCGACGAAAGTAGCAGTAAGGGATCCAGCGGTAGTAGCAGGAGAAGCATGAAGCAAGAGATAATGAAAATGCAGCTTGAAGCTCAGCTGAAGCGTGAGGAGCACGAAGCTCAGCTGGAGCTTGAGCGCAAAGCCCAGCTGAAGCGAGAGGAGCGTGAGCGCGAAGCACGGTTGGAGCGAGAGGAGCGTGAGCGCTAAGCCCAGGTGAAACGAGAGGAGCGTGAGCGCGAAGCCCAGCCGAAGCGAGAGGAGCATGAAGCCCAACTGAAGCAGGAGGAGCGAGAAGCTCAGCTGAAGCGGGAGGAGCGCGAGGCTCAGCTGAAGCGTGAAGAGCGCGAGGCCCAACTGCAACGAGAAGAAAGAGGAAGACAACTGCGACAGGAAGAAATAAAAGCGAAGAAGGAGGTTGAGATGCGTCGCGCGGAGCGCGGGATGACCCCAAGGTCCGGGAACGCGACCTACCAACCTTTGACCCTCTAAAGGCCAAAGCTTTCTTCGACCATTTTGAGAGGACAGCAACATTGAAGGAATGACCGGAAGAGGATTGGGCTGCGTTAGCGCAGAGTAGGTTGACTGGCGAGGCCAGGGAAGCTTATAACATGTTGGACCTTGAGGAATGCGCCGTTTACGAGATGATCAAGAAACCTGTGTTCCAATCGTATCGACTAACCCCGGAAGTTTAAAGGAAATCCTTCTGTGAGTGCACAGGAGCATCCGGAAGGTCGTATGCTGAAACTGCTGGGACATGGAGCGCAAGTTCCTGCGGTGGCTGAAGGCTGAAGAGGTGGAGACGATGGAGGAGCTGAAGCAATTGATGGTGATGGAAAGATTCCTGTCAATTCTCCATCCAGAACTAAAGGTCAGGATCAAGGAGGCTGGTATTAGAGAACTTAAGGCCGCTGCAGACAGAGCCGACCTACTGGATGAGGCACTACATCTCGGGAAGGAGGGACCGTCTAGGCACTCGCCTTACCCAAGGTTTGGGGGGAACGTCAAGAGTTCAGCGTGGGCCAGGACGGGTGGAGACTCCCTTCAAGGATAGTACACACAGAGAGGTGAGTCGGTTCAAGAGTTCAGGGGAACCAGTGAGGAAACCCGAAGGGGGGAACACCGGGACTGATGCTGGAGCAAGGAACGCTGCCAGGGAGACAATGACCGGGGGCGCGACGAGGACCCAGGGGATGGCGGTTTCCAGGGGCGTTGCCCCGAGTGACAGGCGGAGAGTCGCCTCTCATGAGAGTCAGGTGTTTTAATTGTAGCGGGCGCGGACATTTCGCCCGTGAGTGCGACGAGAACCGGAGGAATATGGGACTGATGTTGGAAGAGGAGAGAGTATTTGTTCATACCCCATATCATAGTGGACCCAATGTGAATGGTTGGGAAATGAAGTTGGGTGAACACCCCTTCGTTTTCGGGCCACAGTGAAGTTTGGGAAGTCAGACCCAGTGGAGATTCCAGTTCTTCGTGATACGGGTGCTGACATAAGCATGGTAGCCAGGAGTATTCTTCCCAACGAATATAATGAATCACCTGTGGGAGTGGTGAGAATACGGAGTGTGGGAGAAGAGTACAGGTTACCACTTCATGAGGTACAGCTGATTACCGACTATAGAGTTGAGAAGGCTGTCGTGGCTGTAGCCCCTAAGTTACCCTTGGAGCACGTGCACATGGTGCTAGGTAACGACCTCGGTGGGGGAAGGATACAACCCGATTGGGCCAGGAGGCCCAATCGGGTTGTATCCCTGCCCCAGGATATGTGTCAGGCAGTGGTGCAACCCTGCCAGGTGAGGTGTTGGTTGACCCAGGCAGTGGTGAGGTTGCCAACCGCACCAATGATAACGTCGTCTGGGACGACAACGGCGAAGGCGAAAAGACAGAGAGGTCATCGGAGGTCATGGATAACCCCGACGAGGACTTCCGGTTAAGCCTAATGATGCGTGTGGAGGAGTGGGGAGGAGTAGCTGTACAAGCGCCAGGGGTGGTGAAGTTGCTGCAGACCGCACTCCCTCCACCAAAAAGGGTGAGCTCAGTGGATGAGTGAACGGCGGTGAGGGGCAGAGTGGAGGAGCCACGACGCAGTGCACCCTATGCCAGCCGGATGAATAGTGGTAGGTGCAAGACGAACCACCGTGGTGAGGTGAGCCAGAGGGAGGTGGACGAGCCCAACAACGGACCAAAGAAGACGTCTACAGGGAAGAGAATCTCATGGAGGAGTGAAGATGTTCGCCAGGAATGAAGGAACGAATGGTATAGAAAAGGTGATTGGAAGAAAGCAGGGGACAGGTATACCCTGGGTAGGCACCGGCCTAGTCAGAGGGGCATTGGGCCATCGCAAAAGCCTAGTGTAGAAAAGATGAAGTTGATGGGTAGAGGACAGGTAACAGGTTTCGCTGTGAGGAGACAGCGCACTTACGGGAGAAGAGAAACCGAGAAGAGAGAAGAATGGCGAAGAGGAGATCCTGAGAGGAAGCATGGAGTACCTGTAGGATGTGGTGGGATTGCAAGGGTACCTCAGAGTGTACGATGCAGTGGAGGCTCTACCTGCACCGAACCTTGCAGTGGTAACGAGTCGTTGGAATGCACTCGTGGACACGGAAGGAGGATCCCTTATAGGTGTTCAGGGAACGCCCACTCCACCCGGTACGGTGCGAAGTGGAAGTGTAGAAACACAAGTGACTGGCGAGATGGTACGAGCAACGACACAAACGGGAGGAATAACACTTCAGGAATGGAGGGAGCATGAGCATAGTTGAGCTCTCCAATGCTGCTCATTCGATATGACTCTTATTTTAAGGGGAGGGGTATGTGATGGTGTCCACCCCTATATTTCTTCCTTCCCAGCTTAGAAGAGTCATATCTCCGTAGCCTAAGTGTTCTCTAAGGTTCAGGGAACATTTTCATGTGCGGGAAAGCGTGGAGCGTGATATAGCTGGCTGAAAAGTGGCCAGCTAAGTTTGATAATGCAAGGGGCTTACGCCTTTTTAAGCACAGGACGGTGACGAGCCATCTTGTTTCCCGCCAAGACGTCCTGACGCTTCCCGGCACCTAATTGGCCAGGTGAGGTCACGTGCCAGAAGCGACCAATGACGAGAGCCCTCGGGCGGTGTGACGTCATGAGACGGAGGGTCGAGGCAGCTGGCGCCTGGGAGGGAAGACAGTACATCACGAGCCATCAGACAGGGATGACGCGCTTGAGCGAGCTCCGGACCTAGAGAGCTCTTACCAGTAGATTTAAGCTCCGCTTCGATTCTGCAGACAGTCTGAGAGGCCATCAAACTTCCATGGAGTGCCCGGAGGCAAGAACGGACCAGAATGAAGAGCCATGAGCCGTATCAAGAGTCTGTAGCAGAGGGAACATTGGGCTGGTGACGTCTGGGTCGCCCACTAGAGGACCACGTCTTACATATCAAGCGAGAAGCTAGGGCCGGGCCCAAATCTACTGGCAGTTAAGGCGAGGGGAAGCTATGCTGGACTGCGAGGTGTCGGCAGTGCCAGTGAGAGTGAGGACGACGCGCGGAGGTACCTGTCTCCAGTACCCCAGAGAATAGGAGGAGGAGGGCAGTACCTCCTCCTTCAAATTCAAATTCAAATAACTCATTTTCGTACTTTTAAGGTGAAGAAAAGAAGTGATTTACTATAGAGTGTATTACACTTATTTGTATAATTTGCACGACGTTTCGAACCTCCATGGTTCATTCTCAAGTGAACAGATCTTACAATACTAGTTGATTTTATACCCGCATTAGGTCAGGTGATAATACTATGAAGGTGAAAACATGGGGGGATACATAAGGGCTAAACATAGGGGCTGCAGAAGGCTTATTGGCCAATACGAGGCATCTCCTATCTAAACACAAAGATTAATCCAGCGTAATTGGCCTGTTATGTTGGACATTGTCTTCTGTGTTGGCATCGATATGTTCTTGTCTTGTCCTTACAAGACAAGAACATATCTTATATGTTCTTATCTTATATATATATATATATATATATATATATATATATATATATATATATATATATATATATATATATATATTTATATATATATATATATATATATAAATATATATATATATATATATATATATATATGTATATATATATATATATATATATATATATATATATAAAACCTAGAAGGGGTACCACCTCTGGTGCAAGTGTAGGGACCCATAGCCTCGGAGAAGAAAATAAAGAGTACTCAGAGAAGACCTTGTGGATCCTCACTGAACACTGATATTTTCTTCTACCACCCCTATTCTTTTGTTAAGTGTGTATATTTATCTAACTTTATTTGAAAATGTCATTACACAAAAAAGTTACAATATTGATTACATGCAGGGTACAAGGCTGCTTGTCACAAGTTGAACAGCTCCTCCAGCTCTTCAGATGGCGGGCAGGAACCGTGGATGCAGTGAGCATTTCCTCTCTGGATTGCCACACTAAGGCGCTGAAAAAGAAAACTGGCAGCTCTAGGGTCTCTAGTTGTTTCGATTAGCTTAGACCCCAACTCCTTCAAAAAGCTAGCAGCACTTTTACCCCAGGCACCAAGTGTCTCTGAGGCAATGGGGACAAAATTGTAGTGGTGCTCAAGGTCTCTGTATTTACGTGACTTGGCCGCTTCCCGGTGATTGGCAGCTCCTCCTGCTTGTGTAGCACTGAAGTCAACATAGGTATTGGCTAAAGTTGAAACGCAAGTGTAGTCCCACACCAACTGTCTACCATTCTTCCAAGGGTTCACCGTAATTCCGTCTGGGCGACCGACAGGCTCATCAGAGTTGCGGGACATTAGGTGACGGGGCTCTCTCTCTGCTGGACAACCGGCTGTGGTAAGGCTTCTCTTAATAATGTCATTAACCTCGCCGTGTCTTGCATGCCATCCTCCTGGCTGCTGACATTGGGGTTGCTAATAGGAAATCACCTGCATGGGGAGCTGCTACAGCTCTAAGTCGGGCAGTGTCATGTGGTGTTGTCGCAGCTTCTAGCAACGTTGCAGCTTCTTGGTCGGCCATGGGGCGATCCCAGCTGGATTGCTTATGGGCTTCAGAAGGCGGTGGTTGGGGTGCTGGTCCTGCGAGAGAGACCCATTTGGTTGTGCAGTCTGTGAAGCTGGGATCATGCACCCCTGCCTGTTGAACTAGGTGCTCAGGTAGGATTTCCTTCACTAAGTTGTCAGACCCCACTGAAGAGGACAGGAACGCTGGTACAGCAATTTGTGTTGCTGTGCGCACGCCAAGGCCCCAGAGTCTGACAGGAAGGGAGGCCTGTTTCCACTGTGAGTCGCTGAGGGAAAGATTGAGGGCTTTTTCTAGTGTTGATTTCAGCAAGCTGTCATACTCTTCTAATTTAATATTGTTGAAAGATGGCGAACATCTTAGAAAGTAGGTCAGCCTGGGGAGGGACAAGCATCTGGTGATGAGGTAAAGTGCATCATGAGCATCGATGTCTTCAATCCTCTCGTTCATCCTCTTCAGGTCAGTGATCTTCTTACCAAGGACCCCGTCGATGGCATTCTTTCCAAGAGGAGCACCTAGGAGTGTGCTGTCCTCAGGGTTGGTTGTATGAATGTCAGGCAAAACAACCTTTATTTGCTCTATTATGTGCTGATTGGTGGAGGTTATTTCGCACTTGGAAGGGTTCAGGGTGAGGCCTAGGCTTCCTCCTTGCTCCTGGATTATTCTTATGTCGTCCAAGAGTGAGGCTGGGGAGCCGGCTAGAGTACCATCATCCAAAAACCAAATGTTGAGCTCACTGGACAGGTTATCGGTGACTTCCTTGATAACTAGGCAGAACAGAAAAGGAGCAAGGGGGTCACCTTGTTGGACACCTTCTTGTGATTCAATTTCATGTTCCCCAAAAAGCAGAGTTAGATTCTTGCTGTAGCATGAGTTTACAAACGGGTAGAGGGAAGGAAAAAGGCGATGAACTGCACTGAGTACTGCATCCCTTCTAACCAGATTGAAAGCATTTTTGAAGTCCAGCTTTATCAAGGCTTTTTCATTCGTAATGTTGGCAATGTAGGCTCTAGCTGCATGAGCCGCTGCCTCACACCCTTGGGGAATGCCAAACCCAAGCTGTTTTGGCTTCAGCATGTCGGCTGCTGCCTGACTAACTGCTCTAGCAGCAGCCTTAGCGACGAGACGCCGGAGTGAATTGCCCACAGCTATCGGTCTGATTCCTCCATCTTTTTTCCTCAGGGCACAGAGGGTAGCGCCAAAAAAGAGAGGCCGTATGGTCTCTGGTATGTTGCCAGCTAGACATGTGTTGGCGAATCTAGTTAGTTCCACCAGGAGGCCCTGTGCAATGTCTCCCAGTGCAGGGTTGAGCATTTGTTTGATGTGGTTGGGTCGTAGTCCTGTGAACCCACCTGCTGATCCTGGTGGGAAGGATAAAGCTGCTTTATGCATCATGGATTCGAGCACACACAGGGGTTCTGCTCTGGTGACACCGACTAGGGAAACACTGTCGTCACGAGGAGCTCTGGGTGGGTGTTTTTCCCTCAGGGCTTGTGCTGTATGGGCATCCCTGGTGGCAACTGTGTCTTCACTGGTGATGACTCTGATCGCCCCTATTTCACTGGTGATGACTCTGATCGCCTTCTTCTATTTTCTTGCTGACTGTTGCTCTGATTTTGGATGCCTCGGTTCTGCTGTTGATACTTTCCTGCGGTGGGTGTTTTTGGCACGGGTGGGGAGGGGTGCCTGGTTGTCATATATATATATATATATATATATATATATATATATATATATATATATATATATTTATATATATATATATATTGTGACAATAATCTTTTTCAAGAGATTGAGCCTGCTCTTCCCTCCACAATTACGTCGATACAACTATATAAAACTACAATGGAAGAAATGTCCAACAACGACAACAACATCCCCAAGGTTTGCCAGAGCGCAAAACGTATGCCGCCAGGGACACCTGCTCAGACTCAAACCGCCAAACTACCTGTCTCGCTGCCGGCCCCTCGCTGATTGGTCGCCGGTCTGGCTGCAACTGCACTCACCCCCCCATACTACTTGATGTCTGGGGCCGCCACGACCTCGGTCCTCAGAATATTCCGTGCTTTCTCACAGTTAACATTTCTCCCTGCTAGACGTAAGCTTTGGCGTACGTGTACTGAGAGAGGTGATAGCTTAAAGCCAATATTCCAGCACCTCTCATTTACTTGTCTATTGCACTTCTTGTTATTTTGCTCACTTGTCTTAACGTAACTTTTCATTGTGTCATTTAATTATTCTTATTATTTTGATTGATTGATTTTATTATACGAATTTGTTTGTCCATTTTATTCATGTTTTGATTTATTTAACGTAATTAAAATTCCATTGTTAAAGTTTACTTGTGTTTTGTGTGTCTTCTCCTTACCTTACCACAGACGAAGTTCCAGATTTTCTATTTTTTTTTAATACTATGTGACGAGGCCATACCCCTAGCTTTGAACAGCCGAACACCAACGCGTTACCGTCACAATATATATATATGTCGTACCTAGTAGCCAGAATGCACTTCTCAGCCTACTATGCAAGGCCCATTTTGCCTAATAAGCCAAGTTTTCCTGTATTAATATATTTTCTCTAATTTTTTTCTTATGAAATGATAAAGCTACCCATTTCACTACGTATGAGGTCAATTTTTTTTATTGGAGTTAAAATTAACGTAGATATATGACCAAATCTAACCAACCCTACCTAACCTAACCTATCTTCATAGGTTAGGTTAGGTTAGGTAGCCGAAAAAGTTAGTTAGGTTAGGTAGTCGAAAACCATTTAATTCATGAAAACTTGGCTTATTAGGCAAATCGGGCCTTGCATAGTAGGCCGAGAAGTGCGTTCTGGCTACTAGGTACGACATATATATATATATATATATATATATATATATATATATATATATATATATATATATATATATATATATATATATATATATATATATATATATATATATATATATATATATATATATATTGGAAGGGAGTACCACCTCTGACAGGAACAATGGGAATCATAGCCTCGGAGGAAACCACACATAACACATTAGAGGGAATGTTTGGATCCCCTCCAATATATATATAATATATATTTATATATATATACCCTAGGCTGCTATAAACCGGCTTCACTCTAATATCATCTCCAGTGTTCCTCAAATAAACGGCACTAGGCTGCTGCTCAATTTTCAGCCCTTAACCTGCTGCCTCCTCACTGCTTGATTTGCCTAACTAAAATATAAAGAATTTCTTCAACAAGAAATATAAGATTTTCTCATCTTGCATTGCGTCACTCACGCCATATGTACTCATGCAATCCTGCATACATATCAAAGTGTCTCTACAATCCTCCGTTTTATGTCCTGAGGCCCACCACTAAGATCGACTGTCTTTGGGTCCTCAAAATATCAGGTAGGTACTCCTGCAGTCCTCCAATATCTGCTGCTACTTGAAATCCCACTCAGTGTCTGTGAAGATCCTCTAAGCAGCTTTAATAACGACACGTGTAGATCCACTACACTCGAAGTTCTATATTAACACTGAAGCTTTGCTCCACCACTGAAGTTCACCATGTAATCTTCATCAGACACGGAGCTCCTTCACGAACTTCTCCCCCACACAAACCTAATTCCATTACCAAACAATAATAACAATTTCCCTAGCAACACATAAATAATATATATTTACATTAATATCGCCTTCCGACATCTCCTTACCGGTCTCACTGAGATGGGTCCTCCCCCATTCCTAGGCGTGTCCACACCGAAATCAACCTTTGAGGCGTACCCCAGGGGCTAAGCCCCTTGGTCGCTCACTGACCTCCGGAGAGCAAGCATGCGTCACTCTCGCCTCCAACATGTCCCATCATCTCTAACTCCTTATATATCCTTACTATCTTCATGAAATATCTAACAAATATTCGTAAACTTCTCTTATGATCACCGGGCACACGATCGATCAATAATAGACTGTCTATCAACTAATTAAGTGCACTCCGTGCAGAAAGTGACGATCTGGCGATACTCGCCCTGGGCGCTCCAAAATGGCACTACGCTTGATCGTCCACCAAAATCCTTTTGGACTGTCTCTCGAAGCTTCCCTTCAGTCTTGTCTTGAGAGCACGATGTCGCCTGGCAGGCTTCACAGAGAAACACCTGCTTACTGTCTTCCACCCGAAGGATAACACACATTAGGGTCCACAGAGGATACGACAATCAAGTACGCTTCAGGCCGTCCCTAATATTATTCCTGATCACTGAGAAATGACTTATGACGTCCCAGGCATTTCTCTCACACTTTGTAATATGTAGCCTTCACTCATCCACCAAACTGGGAAATATATTGTTCATTCTTCCCAGGAGGAATCCGACGTACGTCCATTCCTGACGACTGTAGCAACTCAAGTGACGCATTACGACTTCCGTCTGCGTCACGTCACGTAACAAAATGTAAACATTTTGACATTTTGACTCTCACTCACTTCTATATGATGCTTGTCCTCTGCTGGTTTTCTTTTCGGTCATAATTCACCGACGTTTGCTCTATTCAGTTTCTCTCCCAGACTTCTAACTATAGTCAGGTGGGTAGAATAACTCTCACAAGGCACCTACCTCACTTGGGTACCTGAGGTTCATAACAATAGTGTCCTTCCTTGGGGTCATCATTGGTTACAACTTCGATGAATTTGTTATCGAGTTGTTGTTGTTGTTGTATTATGGCTTGTTACAATTTCAGGTTCCCAGGTTGACTATTTAAGTCCAACACCTAAGACCTTAATTGATGCCAGTAAATCATGAAATGATTTACTGGCATCTAAGGATGATTCAGCTTCCATGGTAACCTGACCCAGTATTGGTTGTCCCAGTAGACAAATGAATCCAGGTATTATTTTATAATTTATGTACAGGGGGTTCAAGCTCATCCTTAGACAAGTCTCTGAATTTAAGTGGTGGCTGTTCTCAACCTAGTTACGCCACCATCTATAGGTTGACATGTTGGTTGTCTAAAGATGTGGGTTGTTTC
Organism: Procambarus clarkii; assembly: GCF_040958095.1. Classification (NCBI taxonomy): domain Eukaryota; kingdom Metazoa; phylum Arthropoda; class Malacostraca; order Decapoda; family Cambaridae; genus Procambarus; species Procambarus clarkii. Next base: position 1,834,993 of record NC_091157.1, read on the forward strand.
AAACTCAAAACTGATCCAGTGAGCAAATTGCCTCCCACAGACAATAACAGGTTCATTTCCTGCCATTTAGAGTGATGAATTGTCTAGTGATGAATTTATGGTAATATTCTGAACGTACAAGGAATCCAATGCTGAAGAGGTGGTCAGACGTGATTTTGTTACCAGGCAACTTAATTCCCCTTTTTTGTAATTATTTGGCTGTTGTCCCTAGACCATGATCATATTGGTCGGATGGGATTTTGTCTACTACAATGGCTTGTCCAGGTCGCACATAACCGCCTAAATATACTAATGGTTGGACCACTTTCAGACTTGGGGTCCTGTGTTGATCAGGAACCCTGTTATATTTAGTTTTTCCTGTGCAAAAGGTTTCAATTTTAAGTTATCTGCCACTTCTTGGGTGACAAATGTTTTTTGGGACCCTTGGTCAAAAAACCCGTGGGTGTTGACCTCAGCCATACTGTTTTTTATTGTAACCTGGGCAGTTGGCAAAGTCACATTTTTCTTAGACTTTGTCGACACGACACTTATATCCTTTCCTTCTTTGCAGAACAGGACGGTGATGGAAGCCTCTTCCTCCACCTTGGCTTTGGAGAACTTTAATTTTATGTCTCCACACAGTACTGAGTAGTGTTGCCCTTTATCGCACCTGTTGCAGGTTTGCAGTTGGGTTGTACATGTATCGGTGTTAAACAACCTGATGCACTTAGTGCATTTATGCAATTCCTTGAGTCGCTTTACACGTGTAGTACGGTCAAGGTAATTAGTGCAGTGGTATATGGAATGTTCTTCATTACAGAATAAACATGTAATCCAGCCTACAGCACATTTGGGAGTCACCACCTTGGGTGAAACAGTAACTGTAGACTGTAGCTAGTAGATTATGCCAATAATATACTCGCTCTAAACTCATGAGCTTAATGAGAGAGAGTAGAACATTTCTCAGTATCACTACCCTGGAAACACAAACCGAAACTGTCTCTATTTTCCGCTTGTTACAACTTGTAATAAAGTTGTTACATCTTGGCTTAACGTGTTTATGACGTATTTAAACGTTGTTACAACTTGCTATATTGGTTGTTATAACTGGTTAGAAGGTGTTAAAACTTGTTCGAACGTTGTACCAATGTCGTAGTTTCGGTGTGTGTTTGGCGGGTAATGACTAAACTCAAATCATTTCCGTAAATACAGTTAACATTCCTTCCAACCTATTGGATTAAGTTCAGATGAGGTGTAGTTCAATCATATAAGCGACCAAGAAGTGTGTAATCATCAGTACAATTTCCACAGTGATTCAGTTAACTTCACTACATACACTTGAGAATTACCACACACTTTCTACCTCAAGAATGTAGTACTCGGCATATTCAGTTCTAACCGACCCCAAGATGCTTTGGCTTTGACACAGAGCTCGATGCAGTCGGAGTTTACTGTCTGCTCTGTATCGAAGTTGAAGCGTCTTGGGGTCGGTTAGAACTGAATATGTCGAGTGCTACATTCTTGAGGTAGAAAGTGTTTGGTAACTCTCAAGCGTATGAACTGAAGTTAACTGAATCACTGTGGAAATTATTCTGATGATTATTCGCTTCTCGATCGCTTATATGTTTGGACCACACCTCCCCTCATCATCCTCCAATAGGATGGAAGGATGGAAGGAATGTTAACTGTATTTAGAGAAAAGGTTTGAGTTTAGTCATTAGTGCTACTGAGAGTTGTGCTACTCTCTCATTAAGCTAATGAGCTTGGAGCTAGTATATGAATGGCCTAATCTACTCGCTACAAGACTTTGAGAGACCGCACTCCATATGTGCCCACACTGCCAAATTTCCCTCGTGGGGTGGAGTTAAATGGTTTATGTTTAGTTAGAGTACTGGGTATACTCTTTGGTTTATTATTGGTGATTAACGAGGGTTTGGTTGTTGGTTTACTATCTGTATTTGCTCGTGGTCATTCTACAACAGAGCGTAAACCTTCTGTAATCTCCTGAACTGTCAGAGAATATATGCTATACAGGGAACTCAACCTATCCATAGTCTCACTGGGTTATTTGCATCATTCGTTAATTTTAGTTACCCACTCAGCACTATTTATATCAACCTTAAGGCTGAGTGCTTTTTGTAATGACTCAAGCTACAATCTGAAGGCTTGGAGTTAGTCAGTGGTTTCATTAGTTGGGGGCAAGTCCAAAAATTTTTAAACTAAATGTGTGCCAGCACGCTCTGTGTTATCATAATTATCTTTAAGGAGCTGAACTGCAAGATCATAGCTGTCACTATTTAGGGTTAAATTTGTTACCACCTTTTTAGTTTCACCTTTAAGTTGACTGCGTAGGTATGTGAATTTGGTGGTTTTAAGAATTTTGGGTTTAGAATCCACAGTATCAACAAATTCCAGACGTTTTTCCAATTTTCATCCTCAGTTCCAAAGAATGTGGGTAAACGGACTGAAGGTCGTTTAACTTCTGGATGAGTAGTGTTAGTTGCAGCTGTTTTTGTGGCTTTACTCTGGGCCATTAATTTGACAAAAGGCTTTAACCTGGCTTGAGTGTCATCCTCATAATTTGCCAGATCATCCATAATACCATATAATACACCAGTACTTGCATTGGTGTTGGCAAATTCAGCCAAATACTTTCTATTTGGCGTTTGACTTGCTCATACTTGTTGCAACTTGCAAGTAGGTTTTTAGTTCAATATGTTCAACTGGAGTTTGTTGTGACAGATCATGGCATTTATTAATCTGTCTTGTTAAGTGACCCTTAAGTCGTTTTGGGTACTTTTCAGTTTTGTTTCTAGACCAGCTTTGTTGACTGCTTGGTTGGAATTTACAGGGCCTATTATATTGTTACTAATGTAACTAGGGTACTTGCTTATAATCTTGAGCAATTACTAACGATAGTAGCCAAGGGTCAGTTTTATAGCACCAGACTAAAATACTACCTCCTTCGAGGTTATTGTACATTAACCCGTAGGCTGCTCAGCCTTAGGGGTCAAGAAGCGAAAAATATTTGAATTATGTAAAAATTACTTATAAATGTTAAACAAATCTCTAAATTATTATCTTCAGTGTCGTGAAAGTTTCATTAAAATATTTTCAGAAATTTATTTTAGACGAATTTTTTAAACCGAAGAACGTTTTGTTGATAAGGGGAACAGCTCCTAATAACAGGAACTGAAGAATAATGCAGTAATAAAGAGATACAAGCACCTGTCCGACGCACAAATAAGAAGAAAAATAGTTAGAAGTTTCCATAAGGAGGACATGCAGCTGGTGCCATTATATCATTGCTATGTAATACTTAACAACACACATAGTAAGGAGTAAGTATGTTATTTTGCTCTATTTTATATGATGTATTTATATGATGTTATACATCATATAAATACATTGCCCAATGTTAATATCTGTTACTTGCACCAATGTCCCCAAATATTTATTTTTAGGGGAAATTTCTTTTTTCTTTTTTTTCTCCTTTGTTTATTATCAAATTTTGGTGTAACTTCTACATCCTGGAGAGTGTATAACCGTCCCTACCTGTGTGAAGATAAAATTAAATTGGTCAACAAATAAATCAGTTACAACTTGCAGAACTTGTATTTTTTTTTGGCTTACTTTTTCACAGATTTCAAGTTCAGTTTTCTTTGCCTCTTTTGGTGGTTTCGATGATTAGGGACAAGATCAGGACTTTTCACTTACATAAAGTAGATCCCTAAATATATCCCCTATATCATTTTAATTATTATAATTACCTTTATATTTTGTTTTTTTTGTTATTTTTTCTTGACATCATTTCAACACATATTGGCCGACAACTTTCACATATTTGAGTATGAATGTTAAACTTTGCTTATTAAAACATACTAGAAAATTAATGAATACTACATTATTCATTGTTGATAACTTCGACTTCATTTATCACTATAACTAGAGTTTCAACTGTAATAAGCATAAAAATATCGAGTCTCTGATCTATTCTAACCATATTTACATATATTGTGCACAGTTGTCTGTTCAACAATCCCATTTGAATTGATTTTTCATGAACCTAAACTTAATCTAAACACATATTGACCTATAACTTTCTTATACTCGAGTACAAATCCCAAGCAATGTTTACTAAAACATTCAAGAAAATTCTTTAATTAGAAATACCATATTAATTTTCAATAACTTCAACTTCAATTATCTCTAAAACCGGGATTTCAAATATGAGACCTGATACAAATTTAAGCTTCTGTCCGATTCCCACCATATTTACACACTATGTGCAAAGTTCCTAATCCTAAGGCATCCATATACCTTAGCATTATTCGAATTATTCATTTTCAATAACTTCAACTTCAATTATCTCTAAAACAGGAATTTTAAATTTGAGACCTGATAAAAAATTCAGTTTCTGACCGATTCTCACCATGTGTCTTTACATCTAGAGGTTATCTAGAGATGATTTCGGGGCTTTAGTGTCCCCGCGGCCCGGTCCTCGACCAGACCTCCACCCCCAGGAAGCAGCCCGTGACAGCTGACTAACACCCAGGTACCTATTTACTGCTAGGTAACAGGGGCATAGGGTGAAAGAAACTCTGCCCATTGTTTCTCGCCGGTGCCTGGGATCGAACCCAGGACCACAGGATCACAAGTCCAGCGTGCTGTCCGCTCGGCCGACCGGCTCCCTACTCCCTACCATATTTACATTACTTCCCCCCCCCAAAAAAAAAAAAAAATATATATATAGGGATACGTTAGGGATAACTGTATAACAGACACTGTGCTCCTTAACTATCTAATAGTAGGACCGACATATATATGAATGAGATTGGGTGGATATAAATAGGAGCTGCCTCATATGGGCCAACAGACCTTCTGTAATTACCTTCATTCTTATGTTCTTCTAACAAACATATATATTGCGGTAACTATTGCCCATATAAAAGTAATAAGGCCTTAATATGGTCCTCATTCACCAATACAACCTAAAGAGACAAAGATAATAGAATTTGAAATTTGTATGTATATCTGGCCCAAAAAATTAGTCCCAAATTCAGCCACCTGTGGCTGATTAGCATGTTGACCAATTTCGTTACAACTTCACATGCTTAGTGACAGATATGCGTTCTCCAAGATGTAGAAGTCACAATAAAATCCGAATTGAAACAAAGGAGAGAGAAAAAAAAAGTGGTTGTCAGTTTTTCATACAAAGGGACATAAGAATATTGCCATTGGGCAATGTATTTAAATGATATATAATAAAATACAGCATAATAACATACTAACTCATTATTATGTGTGAAATCTGGCCCTCCAGGGGGCACCAGCTGCCTATCCACTTTGTATGCCCTCCTTACTACTACTTGTCTTCTTTGTGTGTCGAACAGGTGATTGCATTTCTTTATCCCTGATTACCAGTAAATAGAAGGTGTGTCCCTGTAGGAGTACTGCAAGTTAGCCTTTCTTTATCATGTTTAGTTGGTACAGAGACACTCATTAATACTAAACGTTGAAATGATTATAGGTAAATATATAAAATATGAAAATAATTATTGATACACAACACAACTTGTGCTGGTATTGATCCCACCAGATATAAGGGCCTGCATAATTAATTAATGGTGTTAGATTGTTCAATATTTAGTACAACACTAGGCTATGGTAATATAAATGGGACTATGTTGATCAGTATTTAGTTCAACACTAGTCAATGGTAACATCCTTCCCTAAAGAAGGTTGGGATCTAGCTACTAGAATATTGTGTAATAGACACAGAGTGCAATATATTTTAATTGGAGTTTTAGTTTATATTTTAAACACTTCTCTTCTTAGATAAATTATATACACAATTGTTGTTGGTAGCCTCTCATTAACCACCGGTGTTATTTTGGTAGTAATAATTATTTTATTAGTGACCTTTCGCGAATTAAACACCACAATCTAGTAGATAAACTCTGTAAAAATAAAGCCACAATTTGGTTTTATTTAATTTATGTGATACAACTCCATGGGTATCACATTCCACGAATTTGGTGGATAAGCTCCCTGAAACGGCTGTGAGTCTAGGCTACTGACCAGTCTATGACTGGTGATATGTGTTTAATATATTATTTTATTTATTGGACTGGTTTATTTAATTTGATGGACCAGTGTGATCTAGGATCATTAAGTACCCATCTAGGTTCAAAGGCTTGTAAATTATATTTGTTGCTCAAGATCCAATAATTTCTGTATTTGATGCACCAGTGTAGCATTTCTGGTTCATCCAGTTCGAAGGTCCATAAATTATTTGGGGGAAATCTACCTGTAATTGATTTGATTAATAACTATAAAATTAAATAATTATATATATTACATTTCAGCAGAGTGCATTTTATAACTTTTTTCACCAGTAAACTTTCCTTCACACATTTTGGGGGATTTATATTTAAATCTTACCATAATTAAACGGTAGACTTAATCAATAACCCCTGGGAGGCGCTTGCCATAATAGCCTTCAACACCACCAGGTGCAAGAAATTATATTATTAAAAATTTTTGTTTCATCATATAAAAATGTTCATTTGTGTTCCCTGATCATGGGAAAATCAAAATCAAATCGTAAGTGACATATTTTGGCTGCAATAAAGCGGGAAAGTCTGGCAAAATTAAAGCGTTGACAGAGTAAGTGTCCTCTGACAGTCTTCTCCACCTCGCGGCAGGCAGCAGTTGACACAAAGACATTATTACCTAATTATTTCGACCCGTTCTCGCACTTGCGTATAGTCAATATTGGCATATTTAATAAGTGCATATGTGACATACTAATTGATTGTAAATATTTTAGTTTACCTTGAAAAGCTTCATAGAAAACACCGACCTCACCTAACCTCCTTATTATGTTAAGATAAGCATCTTATTGCTTCTTAATTACAATTATTACATAACCTATACCATTGATAGGTTAAGTAATACTTGTAAATAAGAAGCAATAAGATGAATATCTTAAAGAAGGTTAGGTGAGGTTGGTGTTTTCTATGAAGCTTTTCAAGGTAAACTAAAATATTCACAATCAATTAGTATGTCACATATGCACTTATTAAATAATCCAATATTGACTGTAAGCTAGTGCAAGAACGTGTTGATTATTTCAATGTCTCGGATTTTTTCTCATTTTTTGCAATAATATAATTCAATAGTGTGTGGTGTGTTATATTTATATAATAAAATGAGTAAACCAAATGTACTACTAATCTGGTATGGTGTCCAAACAATATAGTGGCCACCAATACCACAGCCAGCAGACCATGCTACCTCACTCACCAAAAATCCTCCTCCCAGTATACTGTTTGTGCTGTTAATACGCTATATATACACACACACACGTTAATATACGTATCTGCATGTTTTATTCAACATAATTGTACAAGAAAACTGGTATGATGTCCAATCAACATAGTGGCTACAAGAATCTGCATGACAAGTGACACAGCAGACGACAGCCTCACTCCCTCCCACTAACACGTCCCTCACCAAAATGTCTCCTCCCAGCATATCCTTTTGCTGTTATTATACTATATATATATATATATATATATATATATATATATATATATATATATATATATATATATATATATATATATATATATATATATATATATATATAAGCATTTGTGTTCACCATAGTGAACCACAAAACTGGAATGGTGAGTGCAAACAACAAGAATGAACTGCCAGACCCAGCAAGCAGACGCTATCTCCCTCACTCCTTCATCACTTTATTCGCCAGCATTCCTCCTCCCACAATACTGTTTGGGCATTAATTAAACTATATCTACACGTTTAATAAGTATCTTAATCTTTTATACACCATAATTATACAACTAGGCTGGTATGGTGTCCAATCAGCATAGTGGCCACAATACATGGCATGACATGTAACACACCAGCCAGCATTTGTCACCTGATGCGATGCGGGATCACGAAGAGTCATGCGAAGTTAAACAAACATTGAAATTTTACCCTGAAGGTCATAAAATCAAGTTCAAAAATTATGGTCGTGCTTATGGTCCCTCTCACACGGCATAATATGATTTCGAGTGCTTGTTGGACCCCTCCAATCCCCAACGTATGATCGAGAAGTGTCACAAAGCCGTGGCATATGCTTTTATCATCATCAACAGGGAATTGGAGGTGGCAGAGAAATTGACGTATATGGGGGATGACCCTGTAAATCATTTCATAGATACTTTGGAGAAAGCATGGAAGAGAATCAAATCTACCATGCCTAAATACAAAATATCTATGACACGTGAACATTGGCAAGCCTATAGACGTCAAACCACATGTGAAATGTGTTATAGACCATTTAAATCAGATAAAGACAAGCACCGTCATCATGATCATGCTATTGAATTTAATAATTATCTAGCTGCCTATTGCCGCAGGTGTAACATGTTGTGCAGAAATTCTTATAAATATTTGTATACATTCTCTCACAACGCTGCTTATGACCTCGGGGTAATTTTAAATGAATTGTCCAACCTCCCTAACCGTGAAATTGATATTGCCTCCAAAGATGGATTTAAGTTCATGAAAGTGGATATTGGTAAACTTCGGTTTATGGATAGTTTGGCTTTACTAAATGGCGGGCTGGAAAAACTAGCTAAAGAACATATCAAGGAAGGTAAACCCACTACTTACACCTCAGTTATGCTAGATGATGTCCCTGTAGCCGCCCACCATTTATTAAAGACAGGCAAACAGGTCTTCTGCTATGACTATATTTCATCTTTGGAGAAATTAAATGAACCAGCTCTTCCTCCTCCCGAACCCTTTTTCAATAGTTTAAAACACGAGGCCATAAACGAGACCGATAAAAAACAGGCTAAAGAAGTCTTTAGATCAGCAGAATGCAAGACCATTGGGGATTACTTAAAGGTCTATTTGAAAGTAGATACTGGACTATTGTGTGATGTGTTCACTGTATGGCACAAGACCATGCTTGAGCTGTACAAGTTAGATATTACTCAATATGTCTCGTTATCTAGTTTTGCATGGGACGCTTTCTTGTTTAAGAGTCAAGTTGTCTTGGACTCTATTTCTGATCCCCATTTGTACGATGTATTGCGCAGAAATCTAAGAGGCGGATTTACCTCTGTTGTACGACAACACACAAGTGTACAAAATGAGCATACAGGTGCTGATCCTTCTAGCACTGATAAATATCTTCTTTATTTGGATTTCAATGGCTTATACGCCACCTGTATGACAGAACTGCTTTCTCAAGGCGGGATCCGTAAATTATCTGCTGCCGAATGCAATGATTGGCTCCAACAGGGATTGGAAAATATTGCTTGTGATGGGGATAAAGGGTATTGGGTCATGTGTGATACCAAGCATGTCGCACCTGAGGTGGCTCGATACACCGATGACGTGCCATTAACCCTGTCGCATGCTAATATTTCAACTGATCTTCTGTCCGATTATAGCAAACACATTTTAAATACCGAAGATCGCAAACTCCCCAAGAAAAACAATAAATTAATTGCCTCACATCTCCCCCAAAAAGATTACTTGGTCAGTTTAGATTTGCTTCAGATGCTGATGAAATTGGGATTAAAAGTAGCTAAGGTAAATGCAGTTTATGAATTCCAACAAAGCAAGTACCTTAAGGAATCTGTCGAAACAAATGCTCGTGACCGTGCAAATACACCTTGCGCCATTAAGGGTAAAGCTTTCAAGCTGGTATCAAATGCAATTTACGGCAAGAGTTTGACAAATGTGAGTAAATATGGCGATCAGCATTATTTAGTTACATCACGAGACAAATTCCAAAAGCATGCACGCAATCCGTTCTTCAAACGGAGCATTTTGTTAAGTGAATACAGAGTCATTTGCACGGTTAAGAAACAATCACAAGCACAGAGAGTTGGTGGCGGAATACAGAAACCGAGCAGAGGGCGAGGGCTCAGAGTCATCACTGTCTAACTCAGACAGGGAGGACGAACAGCCTAGCCCGTTGAGGAACCGTGGACGGAGAGGTAACGTTAGGGCGGCGGTGGGCGCCCCCGACGGAGCCGATCCCGACATGCCCCCCCCTGACGGGACCCCCCTGGAAGCTGCTTGGAAGGAAACTATGGTCGAATTCCTTGCAGCTATCGCACCCAGGGGCCAGGAAACCGGATGGGGGGAGGAACTCCTCGACGAGGCAATCACTGACCTGGTCAGTGGTAACGGCCATAACGTGGATAGGATCCTCGAGCGCCATGCTCGGGTGGTTACTACAGCCAAAAGATCTGGTGACCACGCACTGCGCCCCCGCCCTGCGCGTCGGCAGAGACCCCCCCCCCCCAACAAACCGTGCCGATCCAACCCAACCTCCGATTGGACGTAAGAGGGAACGAAGGGCACAGTATGTTCTGTGCCAGAGCCTGTACGAGAAGGATCGTTCAAAAGCTGCTGCGCGCGTCCTTTCCGGAGACTGGAAGGTTACCCCCACGGAGGTGGAACCAGCCCGTCTCTTTCCATTCTGGGAAGCACTATTCTCTAGACCCACATCGCCGGACCGCCGCCCAATTCGCGACCGTGATCCGGTTAATCAGCAACTAGGGAACCCAATAACACCAGAGGAAATCCTTGTTGCTCTCAAGGCAAGTAGCAGTGCTGCTCCCGGCCCAGACGGTATCACTATACGTTTACTTAAAGCTATACCAATCAGAGTGTTCGCAAAACTGTTTAATCTGTGGTTGGTAAACGAATCCCTGCCACATCCGTTTCGCAAGAACAAAACGGTGCTTATACCTAAGAAACCTAACCCAGACTCTCCTTCCCATTATCGCCCCATAACGATGTCATCAACGATAGTAAGGCTGTTCCATAAGATTCTGAGCAGCAGACTCTCTGAGGCAGTCAGGATCGACAGGCGGCAGAAGGCATTCATCCCCGTTGACGGATGCCCTGAAAACCTGGTGATCCTGGATGCCCTCCTTGCTGAGGCTCGTGCGCTTAAACACAACACGCACCTGGCGTTTCTGGATATGGAGAAGGCTTTCGATAGCGTCTCCCATCCGGCCATCCACCGGGCCATGAAACGTAAAGGCATTCCAAAGCCTTTAAGGACATATATCATGTCGGGCTATGACAGGTCCTCAACCATTATAACCAGCCAAGGTGAGAAGTCGAAGGACATCCTGATCACTAGGGGGGTGAAACAGGGTGACCCCCTGTCTCCATTTCTTTTCAACCTAATAATTGATGAGGCAATTACTAAGGCTAAAGACCTGGGGCTAGGGGTTGGTCTGGGCGGCGAAAAGGTATCAGCGCTGGCGTTCGCCGACGACCTGGTTGTGGCAGCAGAAACGGCTGCCGGACTACAGACACTCATAACCAGTATTTGCCGCATGCTGCGCGGCTCTGGTCTCAAAGTAAACGCCGCAAAATGCCGGACGCTGAGCATAGCGATCGATGCGCATCGAAAGACATGGCATGTCCCCACCAGGAAGGCATATTATGTCGGAGACGATGCGATCGGTACTATGAGTGTGGCGGACGAGTACAAGTACTTAGGGATACTGATCGGAGCCGGGGGCAGACGCTTATCCTATGGTTCCCTGTTTGAGGACGGCCTGACCAACATCACCAAGGCGCCGCTCAAACCCCAACAGAGGTTATACCTACTGAAGCACCACCTAATCCCCAAGATGAACCACCGCCTTGTCCTCGGACACGTGGCTAAAACGGAGCTGGCGAGGTTGGACCGGCGGCTGCGACACGCCACTCGTGGCTGGCTGCGGCTGCCCCATGACACCCCCAACGCCTTTATCCACGCCGACGTCAAGGACGGTGGACTAGGGATACCCGACTTTACCACATCGATCCGGCTACAAAAGAACAAGCGGTTCGGGGCGCTGACTGGATCAGCGGACCCAGTGGTGGTGGCAGCGGCTCTCCTACCCGCATTCCAAGCGAGAATGCGCCGGTGGGTAGACCCGACCACGGCCGCTGGAACGCCATCCAGCAGGACGACCGAGTGCGCTAGAAGATGGAAGGCAAAACTGTACAGCATGGTCGACGGCGCCGGCCTCGCTTCCTCTTGTGAGGTCCCATCCTGTCACAAGTGGGTCGCGTCCGGTACCCGTTTGCTAAGCGGAGGAGATTTTGCCCACGCCGTCCAAATTAGGGCAAACGCTGTAGCCACGCCGTCTAGGGCGGCTAGGGGTAGACCCGAGGCTTCTGGTCTCTGTGACGCTGGTCGGAAACCAGGAACCCTGGGCCACATATCCCAGGCCTGCCATAAGACACACGGGGCTCGGGTGAAACGTCACGACGACATCACCCGGTTCGTAGCTGGCCGATTGCGGCAAAGAGGCTTTGAGGTGGAGCGCGAGGTCCGTATACCAGATGGAGGGACCTTCTGCAAGCCAGATATTATAGCTTGCAAAGGTGATGAGGCCTTCATATTAGACACCCAGGTCTCAGCTGATAACTTCCCACTCTCCCGTCCACATCAGAGCAAGTGCGACAAATACGGCACCCCCGAGATCCTGCAGAAGGTCCGGGAGTATACCGGTAAGCCTACAGTATCCGCCTCCTCAATAACCCTTAATTGGAGAGGTGGATGGTGCAAGGAGAGTGCGCGTGGTCTACAAGGTATGGGTCTCACCAAGAGCGACCTCGAGATTTGCTCCGTGAAGGCCCTGACCTGGACCTATTCTATATACAGAATATGGTCCAAGGCCACGTCAAGGGGCAGGCCTCCCTAGCCCCGGGATCACCGTGCACAGGGTGCATAAGGGTAACTATAGTCACGCTTAGGTGAACCGCAGCCAAGTCAGCTGGTAGCCAACTATCTAAGCAGTTTCGTCATCTGGAGTACCACTTCTCCTAATGGCGTCTCACAAGAGGGTGGATGACCTGGCAGAGCCCGCGAGTAGATAAGGCGGCGACCGGAGGGACCCCATGCGCATACATGATAACCCTCCCGCTCCGGGGCCTAGTTAGGAGCATCCACTGTGTCTAGTTTTCCATGTATGCCGACGTCAAATCATCATCCCTGCCGATTGGGCAGCCTGCTGCTTTGGCCTTCAGCGTTTGTTTGTTCTTTTTTAAATGTTATACTGTGCACCCCTACCTATGTGTGCTGTGTCCCATATAGAAAAAACCAACTACAAAAGAATTTTCCATTAATGTTTTTGTTTATTTTCAGGTTATTATTATGTATTATTAGTATCATCTTAACTCTTGTGGGTGTGATGAGATCTGCCATATATGTTTATTTTAGTTTGTGTGTGTTAGGGTATTAGGTATGCTTAGGGGTCCGTCTCGCCATGCCCTGTGGCTGGGGGGATCGGGCTCCGAATCTACATAAAAACCCTTTACCCCCCCCCCCCCCCGAAGTGGCAAGGGGAGTTAGGGGACAAAATCAATACACCAACCTATTTGGGGTTCCAGATCTTGCAAATAGCTAAGAGGATCCTATATGATTTTTGATACGATACCGTCAAAGTTCATTATGGAGACAAAGCTAGATTGCTGTATACGGATACAGATTCGTATTTGATTGAATTAAGCTGTCCAAATGCTTTTGAGAAATTAAATAAACTGCCTTTGTCTCAGCATATGGATTTCAGTAATTTCCCTCCTGAAAATCCCTATTTCGATGACTCTCGCAAAGGTCAACTGGGTTTGTTAAAATCGGAAGTTGGAGCCAAAATTATCAAGGAACTCATTGCATTGAAGCCTAAAATGTACTCAATTCTCACTCAAGATCAGGTTCAGATCTGTCGTTGTAAAGGAATTCCCACTTATCATCAGTCTAAACTCACTCATGCAGCTTTCCAAAGTGCTTTAGAGTTAAATATTGGGCAGAGGTTCCAATCCAGATCTATTAGGAATGTTAAAGGCCGTATGTGTACCTGTCTCACTACAAAACGTGGATTGTCCGCCTTTGACGATAAACGTTATGTACCGAGTCCTACACAGTCTTTGGCGTATGGACACCCCGATATACCTCGAGCAGAAATTCATGAAGAAGAGAATGAGGAGGAGGAGGATGTACCTGCACCTGGTGCTGCTGCTGCACGTCCTGTGGGACGTGGATTCCATCCCATATTCAACATGTGGGGAAAACGCGATGCACTGGTTAACAAGACGTATCCTCACAATTAGTGACTGAAGAAAATGGTGATAGAAAATTTGCAACCTCCCTTAACCTATCTTTGGGTTTGAAAATTGCTGCCTCCCCTAATTTGTCATTGATGTTTGAAAATTGCTACCTCCCCTAACCTGTCATTGATGTTTGAAAATTGCTACCTCCCCTAACCTGTCATTGATGTTTGAAAAATTGCGGGGCCCCTGACTCATCACTGATGTTCTGAAAATGCAATCTCCCCTAACCTATGTTGAAAATGTTCTGTTGTATATAAAAAATAAAAATTGTGAAATTTGTGACTTTGATGTTTATATAAAACCTTGCCCCCCTAATTTATGTTTTGAAAATGTTCTATGCAAAAAATAAAAATATGAAATGTATGCTTTGATGTTTCTATGAAAACCTCCCATGTTTAAATATAATGTCCTTATCATACTTATGTCAGTGCAAACCCAATACGAGTCATGGATAGTTCACCTATCACTGAAGAATAACTCGATATTTTCAATGAACCTAGCAGAATAATCATTGCAGGATTTTCCAATGGCGGAAAATCTCATTTGTGCACTAAACTCGTACAAAAATACCATCTGAAATTCTCCAGTATTATTATATGTGGCGGCAGTTACAGAGCATTGCTAGACGATCCAGTAATTAACAAGAAAATAATAGCTCAACCTGAAATTATTAACCCTTTAGATGAACGTACAGATGATTCGCCTATTTTAATTATTACCGATGACTTGTTCATCGAATCTGCCAATTCAAAAATTGTGTCTGATATCTTCACTAAAGGCAGACATCTTGCTATTTCGTGCATATTCATTACCCAAAATATATTTTTCTCTGGGAAATATGCTAGAAGTATCAGTTTAAACGCCTCCCATTTCATATTAGTGAAATCTAGAGATTTAGCTCAAATTGAGACTTTAGGACGGCAGTTATTTGGAAAACAAGATTCTAAAAAGCTTTTGGATATCTACAAGAAAGCCATCAGTAAACCTTATGGATATTTATTGGTGGATTTAGGAGTGAAAACCCCTGAACGCATCACCTTCCGTAGCAATATTGTTGGTGAGCATCCATACGAAATTGTTTACCAATGGTGAATGTACTTAACAACAACCACAAGGGGAGGTTAGGGGGGTGGGGTGTATAGGATGTGTTCCCCACAACAACAACAACAACCACCACAAGGGGAGGTTAGGGGGGTGGGGTGTATAGGATGTGTTCCCCACAACAACAACAACAACAACAACAACAAGGGGAGGTTAGGGGGGTTGGGGTGTATAGGATGTGTTCCCCACAACAACAACAACCACAAGGGGAGGTTAGGGGGGTGGGGTGTATAGGATGTGTTCCCCACAACAACAACAACCACAAGGGGAGGTTAGGGGGGTTGGGTGTATAGGATGTGTTCCCCACAACAACAACAACAACAACAACCACAAGGGGAGGTTAGGAGGGTGGGGTGTATAGGATGTGTTCCCCACAACAACAACAACAACAACAACTACAAGGGGAGGTTAGGAGGGTGGGGTGTATAGGATGTGTTCCCCACAACAACAACAACAACAACAACTACAAGGGGAGGTTAGGGGGGTGGGGTGTATAGGATGTGTTCCCCACAACAACAACAACAACAAGGGGAGGTTAGGGGGGTGGGGTGTATAGGATGTGTTCCCCACAACAACAACAACAACAACAACAACAACAAGGGGAGGTTAGGGGGGTGGGGTGTATAGGATGTGTTCCCCACAACAACAACAACAACAACAAGGAGAGGTTAGGGGGGTTGGGTGTATAGGATGTGTTCCCCACAACAACAACAACAACAACAACAACAACAAGGGGAGGTTAGGGGGGTTGGGTGTATAGGATGTGTTCCCCACAACAACAACAACAACAACAAGGAGAGGTTAGGGGGGTTGGGTGTATAGGATGTGTTCCCCACAACAACAACAACAACAACAACAACAACAAGGGGAGGTTAGGGGGGTGGGGTGTATAGGATGTGTTCCCCACAACAACAACAACAACAACAACAACAACAAGGGGAGGTTAGGGGGGTTGGGTGTATAGGATGTGTTCCCCACAACAACAACAACAACAACAAGGGGAGGTTAGGGGGGTGGGGTGTATAGGATGTGTTCCCCACAACAACAACAACAACAACCACAAGGGGAGGTTAGGGGGGTTGGGGTGTATAGGATGTGTTCCCCACAACAACAACAACAACAACAACAAGGAGAGGTTAGGGGGGTTGGTATATCGGATGTATAAAACAGCTAAAACCATACAATCAGATATCACTTTATTAGAAGATGGAGCACGTACTAGATAACATTTATTATAACCCCGCATCCACAGGAGGGTTAGGGGGGTCAATAGGTTGTATAAAGCAGCTAAAACCATAAAGCCAGATATTACTTTATCAGATGTCAAAGAATACTTGAAATCGTCTAAAGCCTACACTTTGCACGCATTAAAACCTCGCAAATTTCAACGAAGAAAGGTGCTGAGTCCTAAACCCCGTATATATTTAGCTTGTGATTTAGCAGAAATGGGATTAATAGCTAAACACAATGATGATATTAAATACATTCTCGTCTGTGTCGATATTTTTTCACGGTATGCGCAAGTAGCACCTCTGATACGCAAAGATGGACAGACTGTGAGTAAGGCTCTGAAAAACATATTGGAATCCTCATATTTCCAAGGAATACGTAAAATAAATACAGATCGAGGAGGTGAATTTTATAATTCTCATATGCAACGAATGCTTGCAGCTAAAAATATTAAACTATATAGCGTATTTTCTCAAGAAACAAAAGCCGCCATCGCTGAACGCTTTATACGTACCATAAAAACCAAGATTTATAAATATATGACTGCGCACCATACCTCGAGATATCTGCCCATATTGCCTGATATCATAAAGGCTTATAACACAACACCCCACCGAGGGTTAGGTGGTAGGACTCCAGTTGACGTCCATGCTTTATCTCGTCCACAAGATATAAAGAAACAGTTCAATCTCATGTATAAAAGTAAGGTCAAACCTAAAGCAGGTCTTAGTTCTCTACTAGCTGTCGGGGACACAGTTCGCATTACTCTCTCCAACAGAATTTCGACATTCAAGAAAGGTTTTGCTAGACAAAACACGGAAGAAATTTTCAGAATTATTCGTATAGATAAAAGCCAGGCTACCCCATTATATTTTTTACAAGATTTGAATAACAAGCCCATTGACGGAGGGTTTTATAAGGAAGAATTAACCCTAACCCATTTACCAGCTGCATTTAATATTGAGAAGGTCCTACGCAAACGTACATTACCCAATAATAAATTACAGTATAAAGTAAGGTACGAAGGCTACGATTCTTCATTTGATCAGTGGATTGATGCTGATGATTTGTTGAAGATATGAAGAAGCCATTAGTATACAAGTACAGAGACTTGGTGACCTTGCTGAGCAAACTCAATTCCTCAGCCAGGAAAAAATTGCTCAGTTTAAAAAATTGATTGCTCAGTTTAAAAAACCACATATTCATTGCTTGTCAGAGATTTTCAACAATTTTCTGTAAAATAGGCTTCCGGTTAAGAAGAAAGTTATAGTCAAATTGAAGAAATACAGAGACACCTTGCATTCGCTGGCTTGCAAGAAACCCTCAATTTCAAACAAAAAGCGTATTTTATTGACTGGTAAAGGAGGCAGTATCCTCGGTATATTATTACCCATAGCTGCTAGTTTAATTTCCAGGCTATTTAATAAATAAAAATGAAAGAATATTGTCTAGTACCTCGTAAATCCATCGATGAGAGACCTGCTAAAGTACCAGTAGTAAAAAAAGCAGAAGTAGCGCCATCACTAGCTCCAACACCAGCAACAAGTACTCCAGTAGCACCAGTTCCAGTACGAGCTAATCCTTCAATAGTACATTTGGTACATTTAAAATTGAAAGCTAAAGATCATGATTATGCTACTTCGCTGTTGAATTATTTTGATGAAAGCAAGATGGTGCAATGGGTCGTCAATGGGAATCTGCAAATGCCAGTGACTGGAATAAACATAATTGATGATATTTTAACTAAAATGACAATTCACCGCTCTGTATTCCCACGAGATAAATTACCGCTGGTTAAATTATTCATCTCTTTAACCTCAACTCCACGAGAAATGTTTAGGAATACAGAATCTCGTAAACAAGTATTTAATGATGACGTGGCACTAAGAAGAAAACGGGCGTATGCTCCTACTACAGCTGCTGGAGAAACTAAACGCCCTAAAGTTGGTGGAGGAGCAACTTGGCTAGCTTACTAAAGGTGAGTGTATAAATAGATGTTCTGTTTTGTTTTTAGTTTATTCATTCTTAGTCCAGCAATGGATTCCCACGTTATTTACGCTACTAGTGTTTCTAATACAGATTTATTTCCTAATAATGAACCTAGTGCTTTTGAAAACAGACTATATAATCAACTCGTGCTGGATTCTAGACGTTCCTACGAAATGTGTCTCCAGAATATATTATTGCCTTCGTCATATTACATAATAAGATCGGATGATCTGGAAAGTTATATCCGCGTGAGAATTATGTACCTAGATGTTAAAGAAATTAGTTACAAACATTCCAAATTTCTACCGAAAACTAATATTTTAGCTGGTGGTATAAAGGAAATTATATACGCCATCAATAATGAAAAAACCCATATATTTTCACAGAACGATTTGAGTTTTGTGTCTGATGTCTATAAGACGCATTTCCCAAGATATGCTGATGCATATATTAAATATGGATCTATTTCCAATAGAGTAAAGTTCAATACCGCGAGCAGCGATGAGAATGTATTGTATTATGACGATAATCGAGCAATATGCAGGATTTCCCTATCTTTTGGGGCGAGTATTGGCAAGGTTTTAGGAACTGAACAGCATAAAAATTATGATATATACGTACACAAGAATTATTTGGATGAAACACCCATATCAGACACGTGTCCCTACCATCTACAACCCAGGGGCATGATGGATTACTTGTGTGTTTATTGCGATAAAATTGCACCCACGATGTACGGAAATTTATTAGTGAATATATTGGACGTAGTGTCTTTGCAGGGTGGTGAAAGCACGAATAGGAAACTATATAAACCTCTAAATACAAATGTACTGGATTGTATAAGTATTGCAGGAACCGATCCTAATGGGACCCCTATTTATTTCGATAAACGCGGAAGCACAACAGCTGTTTTACATTTACGACCCCGAATTGGGTCTATATAATAAGGACATTACAGTTCCGAGCTTCATTACTCATCTGCAAGCTACAAAATGCGCGTCAATTTCATCCCTCCGTCTGTAGACGAAATATTATTCTTAATTAGCCCACCTGCCTCAAATAAAGGAGGTGGGCTGAGTGATATTAGAATATTCAATAGGAGTCATATAAGAAGAGGTGGTATATTCAGTTTCCTCACTGGTTTAGCCCGTAAAGCAGCGCCATTTTTAATGAGAACCCTCGCTCCTGCCGTCTTAAGTATGGGTCAGAATGTATTGCAAGACATGGAAACAGGCGAACATTATTTTAAAATGTCAATGAAGAAGCATGGGATCGAATCATTGAAGGCAGTAGGGCGTCAGATTTTAGGTGGTGGTAAAAGGCGGAAAAAGTCTAAGAGAAAGGCTAAGGCCACCAAATTAGCACTTATTCGCAGTTTCACAAAACAGAATAAGAAGAATAAGAGATATAATGACGTGTTTGCATAAATTACAATTCATTCCTCTCACAGCATCCAGCATGAATACTACTACTACACTAGGAGCGGGGCTACAATCCCCTTTGGAAAGTTACACAGTGGCTGTAACAGATGGATTTCCCAAACTTAATTCAGCACGTATGATTGAGTCCACTATAGCCAGCAGGAAAAATATTGATATTTTACCTGTTAATTTAGGAATTAATAAACTTAAGGACTCGTATATAGAATTTAGAATCCCTGGCATTCCTGGTCATTTCCTGGATATGTCATCACTAGCCCTAGAAGTGGGCATAGAATTAACAGAAGCTGACGCCGCAATAGATTCGGGCAAAAAAGTGACTGTAGCCAATGGTTTATCACAAACACTTTTTTAAAACAGTGGTGGTGTATTTCAACGAACAAGTAGTTGAAAGTAATTCTTTATTTTCTTATTGGGCGTATATAAAGCTGCTAACGACTCTTTCCAGAAGTAAAATTGACGGTTTTAAGCATCTAGCTCATTTTTATAAATAAGAGGCGCTAACGATACCCAATAAAATTGATACGCAGTATTTTGCTACGACCACGATAGATCAGGATGAGAAAATGGCTAATATGAAAGAACAGGGCATTTATACGTGCTTTAAATTACTGCTGGATATT
Organism: Procambarus clarkii; assembly: GCF_040958095.1. Lineage (NCBI taxonomy): Eukaryota > Metazoa > Arthropoda > Malacostraca > Decapoda > Cambaridae > Procambarus > Procambarus clarkii. The sequence goes on from NC_091157.1 coordinate 1,855,511, forward strand.
GCATCTATTAGCGAATATTTACTGGATAACGTAGATGTAAGAATACGTTTGGAGTTAAATAGTGATAAATGGGTTATTGGCAGTGATACAGCAACTGCTAATTATAAATATAATATAAATATGGCCCGCTTATGGATCGATAGATTAACCCCATTCCCTTCTGGGCTACTAGCTATTAACAGAGCACTCGCCCAAAATAATGGAGCAGTAACATATATATTTGATAAAACCCTATTTAAAACCTATATTCTAGGGCAGGGCCAAAAATCATTAACTATGGACCAGCCCTGGGGTGGAGTGATCCCTGAGAAATTATACATGGCCATTATTGATATGGAAGCCATTTCTGGAGATTATACCTTAAACCCATTATATTTCAACAATTCCGCCTTGAGCAACGTATATATTTTGGTGAACAGCACGAGTTTATTTAATATAGCGTGTGATTTCCCCCATAAATGTTCGAAATTATATTATACGGTCCTGAATGCAGTAGGATTTAATGTAGATAATATTTTGTCCTACGAATCGTTCGTTAAAGGTCAAACTCTGCTGGTCTTTAATTTATTACCAGAAGAAATAAAGGATACAGTTTCCTTGGAAGTGACAGGGAATTTGAGAATTACATTGGAATTCAATACAGCCATAGTGGGAAATAAAGTTATACTGCTGTTAGGTCCTACTACTGGGGTTATGAAAATTAATGCTGACCGACGTATTATTTGTGAAACGAGAGCCTAAGAAACATGAATTGTTTAGAAATAAACAATGGGTTGAAAAATATATATTTAGGGGAAGAAGCCATATATATCGGATGTTATTTAGCGAACGATGTACGGAGAATCTTCAAGAAATTAAATAAAGAGCCAGTGGTATTTATTTTAAATACTTTAGACGAGAAATCCCCTGAAACGATGATGGGTCATTGGATGACTGTGTATGTACACAATAAACCTTCAGGAGCCATTATCGCCCTGTTGGACAGTTTTGGGGTGAAGATGGAATCCCATTCACGTTATTTACAAGACTTCCTCTCTTATTTTGAAGATTATAGAGTATACATGTTCACAAAACGCATACAGAGTATGGACTCCTATTATTGTGGAGTCTATGTCATGTTTTTCGTCTATCAATTATGCAACCTTAACTTGAGAGCTGCACTACATAAATTTGAAACTTTATTTGAATATGGGGAATATGATATGAACGATAGGGAGATAATTCAATTTGCATATTCTAATTTTGCAATGCCTAACTGCAAAAAGACATTTTGCATAGATGGACAGGATAAATGTCTATCGCTGTGTGATGAATCCCCATATTACTGAGCTGTAAGTATATTTCTAGATGTTTGCTATATATCGTCTTTCATATTATTGCTGATTTATTATTATTATTATTATTCTGTGTTGCTAATATGGTTTCTATTTATTCTTCCAGATTTGATGTGGCAGAGGAACAGGTCTCACAAAAAATTACCAGGATCTGGGATTGCTATGACCAACATCTGAAATATTATGCTTGTTCCCCATTACAATTTTACTGTTAAGACTAGAATGTAAACTTTTATTACCAATAAAAAATAGAAACCTATACAATGTATATTCTTAAACCTCTGATTAGGTTAGGTGGGGATGGATAGTCTAGTCATTTTTGAATAATAACATCAAATACACATGCTAGTAGGACGCTGAAGGCAGCATTAATACATAGCTGACCAGTCAGGTGCTGTAATACCATGACACCTATGTGCTAATGGCCAGCAATACCTTATCCCTATACCTGAGGTCGCTTTTCACGATGTCACTAAACAACAACAATAACTGGTCTGTAGAATGTATTTGTTTGCTATATATAATAAGTTAGATTAGGATGGTTTGATCGGGTTGACGAATAACAGAAAATATAAGCAATGAGCGAAAATACGAGCTATTGTAGCTGAATATCGACTTTGATGAAGCACAGAGTACAGTTGAGGTATTACGCCAGATTAAGAGTTCACACTTATGTGTGAACCTCCTGGGATCCGCATTTAGCGCGTTGCCGCCTCGCGCCGTATTAGGGATGATGACGTCACAAAGAAGGTAACTGCAGAAGGCCTTATTTTAAGACTTATTTTATTATTTTATGACCGGCCTTGAAAAAACTTCGTGAAACCGGGGGGTGCGTAGACCGGCCTCGAAAAAAACTTTGTGAAACCGGGGGTGCGTAGACCAGCCTTGAAAAAAGTTCGTGAAACCCAAGGTGCGTAGACCGGCCCCTGAAAAAAGTTCGTGAAACCAGGGGTGCGTAGACCGGCCCGGGAAAAAAACCAAACGGCCGGTCTAAAAGTTGAAAATAGCCCGGCGCCATAGACCGGCCGTGGGAAAAAGCAAAACGGCCGGTCAACGTCGCACTTTAAGTTCGTTAAACCGGGGTTGCGTAGACCGGCCCCGGAAAAAAACAAAACGGCCGGTCTACGTCGCACTTTCTACTACTGGATATATGAGGGCAGGTATTCGTACAGGGGTGGGATATATGAGGGCGGGCACCCATACAGTGATGGGATATATGTTGGAGGGCACCCGTAAAGGGGAGGGATATATGAGGGAGGGAGCCCGTACAGGGGTGGGATATATGAGGGCGGACACCCTTACAGGGGTGGGGTACATTCTGGCGGCCTCTCGTACAGGGGTGGGATATATGCAGGAGGACACCCGTACAGGGGTGGCATATATGCGGGTGGGCACCCGTACAGGGGTGGGATATATGAGGTCGGGCACCCGTACAGGGGTGGGATATATGAAGGCTAGGACCTGTACAGGGGTGGGATATATGAGGGCAGGCACCCGTTCAGGAGCGGGATATATGAGGGCGTGCACCTGTACAGTGGTGGGATATATATGGGCGGGCACCAGTACAGGAGTGGGATATATAAGGGCGGGCACCCGTTCAGGGTTGGGATATATGAGGGCGGGCACCCGTAAAGGGGTGGGATATATGCGGGCGGAAACCCGTAAAGGGGTGGTATATATGTGGGCGGGCACCCATACAGGGGTGGGATATATGAGGGCAGGCACCCGTACAGGGGTGTGATATATGAAAACGGGGAAACGTACAGGGGTAGGATATATGAGGTCGGGCACTTGTACAGGGGTGGGATATATAAGGGCGAACACCCGTTCATGGGTGGGATATATGAGGGCGGACACCCATACACGGGTGGGATATATGAGGGCAGACACCTGTACAGGGGTGGGATATATGAGGCCGGACACCCGTAAAGGGGTGTGATATATGTAGGGGGCCACCCGTACAAGGGTGGGATATATTAGGGGCCGTCACCCATATGGACTGGATATATGAGGGCGGGAACCCGTACACGGGTTGGATATATGAGGGCGGATACTCGTATAGGGGTGGGATCTATTAGGGCGGGGACCTGTAGAGGTGTGGGCTATATATAGGCAGGCACCCGTATATTGGTGGGATATATGAGGGCTGGAACCCGTATAGGGTTGGGATATATGAGGGCGGGGACCCGTACAGGGGTGGGATATATGAGGGCAGGAACCCGTATAGGGGTGGGGTATATGAGGGCGGGCGCCCGTACAGGGGTCGGATATATGAGGGCGGGTACCCGTACCGGGGTGGGCTATATATGGGCGGGCACCGTAGAGGGGTGGGATATATTAGGGCGGGCACCCGTACAGGGGTGGGATACATGCAGGTGGGCACCCGTACAGGGGTGGGATACATGAGGGCGGCCATCTGTACAGGGGTGGGACATATGCAGGCGGACACCCGGACAGGGGTGCGATATATGAGGGCGGGCACCCGTACAGGGGTGATATGTATGTCGGCGGGCACCCGTACAAGGGTGGTATATGTGAGGCCGGGCATCCGTACAGGGGTGGGATATATGAGGGCGGGCACCCGTACAGGGATGGGATATATTAGAGCGGGCACGCGTACAGGAGTGGGGTATATGAGGTCAGGCACCCTTACAGGTGTGGGATATATGAGAGCGGTCACCAGTACAAGAGGTGGGATATATGAGGGCGGGCACCTGCACAGGGGTGGGATATATGAGGGCAGTCACCCTTAAAGGTGTGGGATATATGAGAGCGGGTACCAGTACAGGGGTGGGAGATATGATAGCGGGCATCCATACAGAGGTGTGATATATGAGGGCAGGCACCTGTACAGGGGTTGGATATATGAGCACTGGCACCCGTACAGGTGTGGGATACATGCAAGCAGGCACTCGTAGGTGGGTGGGATATATAAGGGCGAGCATCCGTACATGAGTGGGATATATGAGAGAGGGCACTTCTACAGGTGTGGGATATATGAGGACGGGCACCAGTACAAGGGGTGGGATATATGCATGTGGGCACCAGTACACGGGGTGGGATATATAAGGGCGGGCACCCGTACAAGTTGTGGATATGATAGCGGGCACCCGTACAGGGGGTGGGATATATGAGGGCGGGCACCCGTACAAGGGTGGGATATATGAGGGCGGGCACCCGTACAAGGGAGGATATATGAGGGCGGGCACCAGCACAAGAGGTGGGATATATGTGGGCGGGCACCCATACAGGGGTGGGATATATGAGGGCGGAAACCCGTACAGGGGTGGGATATACGAGAGCGGGCACCCGTACACGGGTGGGATACATGATGGCAGGCGCCCGTACAGGTGAGGGATATATAAGGTCGGGCACCCGTACAGGAAGGGATATATGCGAGCGGGCACCCGTACAGGGGTGGGATGTATGTTGGCAGGCACCCATTCAGGGCTGGGAAATATGAGGGCGGGCACCCATACAAGGGTGGGATATACGAGGGCAGGCACACGTAGAGGAATGGGATATATGAGGGCGGGCGCCAGTACAAGAGGTGTGATACATATACGGGCGGGCACCAGTACATGGGGTGGTATATATGAGGGCGGGCACCCATACAGGGGTGGGATATATGAGGGTTGGAACCCGGACAGGGTGTGGGATATATGAGGGCGGGCACCAGTACATTGGATGGGTTATATGTGGGCGGGCACTAGTACAAGGGGTGGGATATATGAGGCCAGGCACCCGAACAGGGGTAGGATACATATAGGGGGTGGGATATATGAGGGTCGTCACCCATCCAGAGGTGGGATATATGAGGGTGGGCACCCACACAGGGGTTGGATATATGAGAGCGGGCACCCGAACAGGGGTGGGATATATGCGGGCGGGCACCCGTTCAGGGGTGGGATATATGAGAGTGGGCACCCGTACTGGGGTGGGATACATGCGGGCGGGCACCCGCACAGAGGAGGAATATATGCGGGCTGGAACCCGGACAGGGTGTGGGATATATGAGGGCGGGCATCAGTACAAGGGGCGGGATATATGAGGGCCGGCACCCGTACAGGGGTGGGATACATATAGGGGGTGGGATACAAGCAGGTGGGCTCCCGGACAGGGGTGGGATATAGGAGGGCGGGCACACGTACAGGGGTTGGATATATGAGGGCGGGCACCCATACAGGGGTGGGATATATGAGGGCCGGCACCCGTACAGGGGTGGGATATATGAGGGCGGTCACCCGTACTGGGCTGGGATATATGAGAGCGGGCAGCCGTACTGGGGTGGGATATATGCGGGCGCGCACCCGTACAGGGGTGGGATATATGAGGGCGGGCACCTGTACTGGGGTGGGATATATGAGGGCGAGCACCCGTACAGGGGTGGGATATATGTGGGCGGGCACCCGTACAGGGGTGGGATATATGCAGGCGGGCACCCATACAGGGGTGGGATATATGAGGGCCGGCACCCGTACAGGGGTGGGATACATGCTGGCGGGCACCCGTACAGGGGTGGGATATATGAGGGCCGGCACCCGTACAGGGGTGGGATACATGAGGGCGGGTACACGTACAGGGGTGGGATATATGAGGGCGGTCACCCGTACTGGGGTGGGATATATGCGGGCGGGCACCCGTACTGGGGTGGGATATATGAGGGCGAGCACCCGTACAGGGGTGGGATATAAGTGGGCGGGCACCCGTATTGAGCTGGGATATATGAGAGCGGCCACCCGTACTGGGGTGGGATATATGAGGACGGGCACCCGTACAGGGGTGGGATATATGCGGGCGGGCACCCGTACAGGGGTGGGATATATGAGGGCGAGCACCCGTTCAGGGGTGGGATATATGAGGGCGGGCTCCCGTACAGGGGTGGGATACATATATGGGGTGGGATATATGAGGGTGGTCACCCATCCAGAGGTGGGATATATGAGGGTGGGCACCCGCACAGGGGTTGGATATATGTGAGCGGGCACCCGAACAGGGGTGGGATACATGCGGGCGGGCACCCGTACAAGGGTGGGATACAAGCAGGTGGGCACCCGGACCGGGGTGGGATATATGAGGGCGGGCACCCGTACAAGGGTGGGATACAAGCAGGTGGGCACCCGGACCGGGGTGGGATATATGAGGGCGGGCACACGTACACGGGTGGGATATATGAGGGCGGGCACCCGTACTGGGGTGGGATGTATGAGGGCGGGCACTCGTACAGGAATGGGATATATGAGAGCGAGCATCTGTACTGGGGTGGGATATATGAGGGCTGGGACCCGTACAGGAAGGGATATATGCGGGCTGGAACCCGGACAGGGTGTGGGATATATGAGGGCGGGCATCAGTACAATGGATGGGTTATATGTGGGCGGGCACCAGTACAAGGGGTGGGATATATGAGGCCGGGCACCCATACAGGGGTGGGATACATATAGGGGGTGGGATACAAGCAGGTGGGCACCCGGACAGGGGTGGGATATAGGAGGGCGGGCACACGTACAGGGGTGGGATATAGGAGGGCGGGCACCCGTACAGGGGTGGGATATATGAGGGCCGGCACCCGTACAGGGGTGGGATATTTGCAGGCGGGCAACTGTACAGGGGAGGGATATATGAGAGCGGGCACAAGTACAGGGAAGGGATATATGAGGGCGGTCACCCGTACTGGGCTGGGATATATGAGAGCGGGCAGCCGTACTGGGGTGGGATATATGCGGGCGGGCACCCGTAGAGGGGTGGGATATATGAGGGCGGGCACCCGTACTGGGGTGGGATATATGAGGGCGAGCACCCGTACAGGGATGGGATATATGTGGGCGGGCACCCGTACTGGGCTGGGACATATGAGAGCGGGCAACCGTACTGGGGTGTGATATATGCGGGCGGGAACCAGTTCAGGGGTGGGATATATGAGAGCAGGCACCCGTACTGGGGTGGGATATATGAGGGCGGGCACCCGTACAGGAGTGGGATATATGCCGGCGGGCACCCGTACTGGGGTGGAATATATGAGGGCGAGCACCCGTACAGGGGTGGGATATATGAGGGCGGGCACCCGTTCAGGGATGGGATATATGCGGGCGAGCACCCATACTGGGTTGGGTTATATGAGGGCGGCCACCCATACAGGGGCGGGATATATGAGGGCGGGCACCCGTATTGGTGTTGTATATATGAGTGCGTGTACCCATACAGGTGTGGGATATATGAGGGAGATCACCCGTACAGGAATGGGATATATGAGAGCGGGCACCCGTACAGGGTTGGGATATATGTGGGCGGGCACCCGTACAGGGGGTTGGATATATGAGGGCTGGCACCAGAACTAGGGGTGGGATATAGAGGGCGGGCACCCGTACAGAGGTGGGATATATGAGAGCGGGCACCCGAACAGGGGTGGGATACATGCGGGCGGGCACCCGTACAAGGGTGGGATACAAGCAGGTGGGCACCCGGACCGGGGTGGGATATATGAGGGCGGGCACCCGTACAAGGGTGGGATACAAGCAGGTGGGCACCCGGACCGGGGTGGGATATATGAGGGCGGGCACACGTACACGGGTGGGATATATGAGGGCGGGCACCCGTACTGGGGTGGGATGTATGAGGGCGGGCACTCGTACAGGAATGGGATATATGAGAGCGAGCATCTGTACTGGGGTGGGATATATGAGGGCTGGGACCCGTACAGGAAGGGATATCCCAGCAAACAATTTTAGGTTGCCACAACATATCTGGAAAGTATTTGAAAGTATTGGAAACGTTTGTTTTATCGTATCAGATACGATATTGTGTGTGGACTTAAATAGGTTTCCAAAACTTATAACCAAGACATATGTATCTAACACTAATTTGAGATGTTGTGGCAACTTTACACTCCTAACATGAGTCATTCATAATCCATTCATATACCAATATGAATCTCTTATGAAAGGTTTGAGCCAATAATCTGAACCCTTTTTACATCTTTGTGTTTAAAGTTAAATTTCTTGAAATTAAATTATATTTTATATTATATTATTTTTATTATATTTTATATTATATTATTATTTTCAATTTAAATATTAAAACCAATTTAAGGGTAAAAAAAATCTAATAATTTATATTTCTTTTATTATTTACTAACAATTATAATTATTTACTAACGGAGAGAGGGGAGGCTGTACGGCAGAGAGTGGCGGCTGTGGCGGACAGTGGCGGCGGTGGCGGATAGTGGCGGCGGGCGGACAGTGGCGGCGGGCGGACAGTGGCGGCGGCGGGCGGACAGTGGCGGCGGGCGGACAGTAGCGGCGGTGGCGGACAGTGGCGGCGGGCGGACAGTGGCGGCGGTGGCGGACAGTGGCGGCGGTGGCGGACAGTGGCGGCGGGCGGACAGTGGCGGCGGGCGGACAGTGGCGGCGGGCGGACAGTGGCGTCGGGCGGACAGTGGCGTCGGGCGGACAGTGGCGGCGGTGGCGGATAGTGGCGGCGGGCGGACAGTGGCGGCGGTGGCGGATAGTGGCGGCGGGCGGACAGGGCGGCGGCGGGCGGACAGTGGCGGCGGGAGGACAGTGGCGGCGGGAGGACAGTGGCGGCGGGCGGACAGTGGCGGCGGGCGGACAGTGGCGGCGGTGGCGGATAGTGGCGGCGGTGGCGGATAGTGGCGGCGGGCGGACAGTGGCGGCGGGCGGACAGTGGCGGCGGTGGCGGATAGTGGCGGCGGTGGCGGATAGTGGCGGCGGGCGGACAGGGCGGCGGCGGGCGGACAGTGGCGGCGGGAGGACAGTGGCGGCTGTGGCGGATAGTGACGGCGGGCGGACCGTGGCGGCGGTGGTGGACAGTGGCGGCGGGCGGACAGTGGCGGCGGCGGGCGAACAGTGGCGGCGGCGGGCGAACAGTGGCGGCGGCGGGCGAACAGTGGCGGCGGCGGGCGGACAGTGGAGGCGGCGGGCGGACAGTGGAGGCGGCGGGCGGACAGTGGAGGCGGCGGGCGGACAGTGGAGGCGGCGGGCGGACAGTGGAGGCGGCGGGCGGACAGTGGCGGCGGCGGGCGGACAGTGGCGGCGGCGGGCAGACAGTGGCGGCGGCGGGCGGACAGTGGCGGCGGCGGGCGGACAGTGGAGGCGGCGGGCGGACAGTGGAGGCGGCGGGCGGACAGTGGAGGCGGCGGGCGGACAGTGGAGGCGGCGGGCGGACAGTGGTGGCGGCGGGCGGACAGTGGTGGCGGCGGGCGGACAGTGGTGGCGGTGGCGGACAGTGGCGGCGGTGGCGGACAGTGACGGCGGTGGCGGACAATGGCGGCGGTGGCGGCTGTGTCTGGCGGGCGGTGGCGGGGTCTGTGATGAGTGGTGGCGGCTGGCGGTGGTGGGTGGTGGCGGCGGTGGTGGTGGGTGGTGGTGGCGGTGGCGGCGGCTGGTGGTGGCGGCGGTGGTGGTGGGTGGTGGTGGTGGCGGCGGCTGGTGGTGGTGGGTGGTGGTGGCGGCGGCGGCGGGTGGTGGGTGGCGGCGCCGGCTGGTGGTGGGTGGTGGTGGCGGGTGGTGGTGGGTGGTGGCGGCGGGTGGTGGTGGGTGGTGGCGGCTGTGGTGGGTGGTGGCGGGCGGTGGCGGGCGGTGGCGGGCGGCGGCGGCTGTGGTGGGTGGTGACGATCGGCGGTGGGGGGGGGCTGGTGGCGGCTGGCGGTGGCGGCTTGCGGTGGCGACTGTGGCAACGGGCGGTGGTGGCGGCTGGTGGCAGGTGGTGGTGGCGGTGGTGGCGGCTGGTGGTGGCGGCTGGTGGTGGCGGCTGGTGGTGGTGGCAGCTGGTGGCGGTGATGGCGGCTGGTGGTGGTGGCAGCTGGTGGCGGTGATGGCGGCTGGTGCTGATGGTGGTGGCGGCTGGTGGTGGTGGCAGCTGGTGGCGGTGATGGCGGCTGGTGGTGGTGGTGGTGGTGATGGCGGCTGGTGGCGGGCGGTGGCGGGCGGTGGCGGCTTGTGGCGGCTGGTGGTGGCGGCGGTGGTGGGTGGTGGTGGTGGTGGTGGGTGGTGGTGCCGGCTGTGGTGGGTGGTGGCGGTGGTGTCGGCGGCGGCTGTGGTGGGTGGTGGCGGCGGCGGCGGTGATGGGTGGTGGCGGCGGCGGTGGTGGTGGGTGGTGGTGGCGGCGGCGGTGATGGGTGGTGGCGGCGGTGGTGGTGGGTGGTGGTGGCGGCGGCGGCTGGTGGTGGTGGGTGGTGGTGGTGGGTGGTGGCGGCGGGTGGCGGTGGTGGGTGGCGGTGGCTGGTGGCGGGTGGTGGTGGGTGGCGGTGGCTGGTGGCGGGTGGCGGTGGCTGGTGGCGGGTGGCGGCTGGTGGTGGGTGGTGGCGGCTGGTGGTGGGTGGTGGCGGGTGGCGGGTGGCGGCTGGTGGTGGGTGGTGGCGGGTGGCGGCTGGTGGTGGGTGGTGGCGGGTGGCGGCTGGTGGTGGGTGGTGGCGGGTGGCGGCTGGTGGTGGGTGGTGGCGGGTGGCGGCTGGTGGTGGGTGGCGGCGGGTGGCGGCTGGTGGTGGGTGGCGGCGGGTGGTGGGTGGCGGCGGGTGGCGGCGGGTGGCGGCTGGTGGTGGGTGGCGGCTGGCGGCTGGTGGTGGGTGGTGGCGGGTGGCGGCTGGTGGTGGGTGGTGGCGGCGGGTGGTGAGTGGCGGTGGTGGGTGGCGGTGGCTGGTGGCGGGTGGCGGCTGGTGGTGGGTGGTGGCGGGTGGCGGCTGGTGGTGGGTGGCGGCGGGTGGCGGCTGGTGGTGGGTGGCGGGTGGCGGCGGGTGGCGGCTGGTGGTGGGTGGTGGCGGGTGGCGGCTGGTGGTGGGCGGCGGGTGGCGGCGGGTGGCGGCGGGTGGCGGCTGGTGGCGGCTGGTGGCGGCCAGCTGGGACACACCCTTCTCCACTGTAGGTCTGAGTACAACTAACCATATGTCTCTCTCACCCACCAGAACAGTGTTGCCAGCTTGCGCTCTCAAAATGTTTCCTTCAAAGATTGTATATTATCTTTGAACAACAAGTTTGATTATCAAGGAAATAATGCATATATTATTGTCACATTAATACTGTGCAATATCTTATTACATTCCTGCTAAATAATTATAATTTGAAACAGGACAAAAAATCCCACATATATATAAAAATCAACATTAGAGATCACGAGGCCTAGGCCTCGCCTGTGACCACACATCCTGCCTCCCTGGCCTGCTAAACTCACACACCTCACACTCTTAACTCTCTCATAATCACTCTCACTCTCTTACTCTGTCACTCTTACTCTCTGTCACTCTTACTCTCTGTCACTCTTACTCTCTGTCACTCTTACTGTCACTCTTACTCTCTGTCACTCTTACTCTCTGTCACTCTTACTCTCTGTCACTCTTACTCTGTCACTCTTACTCTGTCACTCTTACTCTCTGTCACTCTTACTCTCTGTCACTCTTACTCTCTGTCACTCTTACTCTGTCACTCTTACTCTGTCACTCTTACTCTCTGTCACTCTTACTCTGTCACTCTTACTCTCTGTCACTCTTACTCTCTGTCACTCTTACTCTGTCACTCTTACACTCTGTCACTCTTACTCTGTCACTCTTACTCTCTGTCACTCTTACTCTCTGTCACTCTTACTCTGTCACTCTTACTCTCTGTCACTCTTACTCTCTGTCACTCTTACTCTGTCACTCTTACTCTGTCACTCTTACTCTCTGTCACTCTTACTCTCTGTCACTCTTACTCTCTGTCACTCTTACTCTCTGTCATTCTTACTCTCTGTCACTCTTACTCTGTCACTCTTACTCTCTGTCACTCTTACTCTCTGTCACTCTTACTCTCTGTCATTCTTACTCTCTGTTACTCTTACTCTGTCACTCTTACTCTCTGTCACTCTTACTCTCTGTCACTCTTACTCTCTGTCACTCTTACTCTGTCACTCTTACTCTCTGTCACTCTTACTCTGTCACTCTTACTCTGTCACTCTTACTCTCTGTCACTCTTACTCTCTGTCACTCTTACTCTCTGTCACTCTTACTCTGTCACTCTTACTCTCTGTCACTCTTACTCTCTGTCACTCTTACTCTCTGTCACTCTTACTCTCTGTCACTCTTACTCTGTCATTCTTACTCACTCTCAGTCACCCTTACCCATTCATACTCACTCTCTCACTCTTACTCTCATACTCTTACTCTCAATTACTCTTACTCTCAATCACTCTTACTCCCAATCACTCCTACTCCCAATCACTCCTACTCTCAATCACTCCTACTCTCATTCTTACTCTTACTCTTACTCCCAATCACTCTTACTCTCAATCACTCTTATTCTCATTCTTACTCTCACTCTTACTCTTACTCCCAATCACTCTTACTCCCAATCACTCTTACTCTCAATCACTCTTACTCTCAATCACTCTTACTCTCAATCACTCTTACTCTCATTCTTACTCTTACTCACTCTTACTCTCAATCACTCTTATTCTCATTCTTACTCCTACTCTCACTCTAACTCCTACTCCCAATCACTCTTACTCCCAATCACTCTTACTCTCAATCACTCTTACTCCCAATCACTCTTACTCTCAATCACTCTTACTCTCAATCACTCTTACTCTCAATCACTCTTACTCTCAATCACTCTTACTCTCACTAACTCTCAATCACTCTTACTCTCATACTCACCCTTACTCTCAATCACTTTACTCTCACTCTTACTCATTCTGTCACTCTTACTCTCACTCTTACTCACTCTGTCACTCTTACTCACTCTCAGTCACTCTTACTTATACTCACTCTTACTCACACTTACACACTCTCTGGCACTCTCACTCACCTTCATTCACTCTTACTCACTCTTGCCCACTCTCGCTCACTCTTACTCACTCTAGTTAATAAGAACACGCCAATATAAGACAACAAAACGTTTTCAGATTCGTTCTCACCACTTTCCAGCAACTTTTAAAATTTATATAAATTATCTTAGGGAATAATACATAAATTATATATTTAAACATGATATTAGTGTTTAGTGGAATGCATAAGGAGTCAAATTGTGTTAAAAAGAGCGATTTTTAGAAAATTTGGAAAACTACTTTTTTCTGTTCATATTATAACTAAATGGATTTTAAAGGTTTCACTCAGCCAATATATATCATTCACAATTTATTAATGAATTTTACAAAAAAACACCATAAATTTTATATTTAAACATGTAAAAACTATTTGTTTTACATTTGGAAGAAAATAATTGTAGAAAAACAATTTATAATTAAACCTTTGTGTTTGGATTTTTTGAGTAAAAGTTTCTCAAAGGCTCTCCTGCACCATTCTCAATGCAAATCATTCCCACACCTATGGGAAGAGATAGGCGAACGTTGTGTAGATGATTTGTGTTTGCTGGGATATGCGGGCTGGAACCCGGACAGGGTGTGGGATATATGAGGGCGGGCATCAGTACAATGGATGGGTTATATGTGGGCGGGCACCAGTACAAGGGGTGGGATATATGAGGCCGGGCACCCATACAGGGGTGGGATACATATAGGGGGTGGGATACAAGCAGGTGGGCACCCGGACAGGGGTGGGATATAGGAGGGCGGGCACACGTACAGGGGTGGGATATAGGAGGGCGGGCACCCGTACAGGGGTGGGATATATGAGGGCCGGCACCCGTACAGGGGTGGGATATTTGCAGGCGGGCAACTGTACAGGGGAGGGATATATGAGAGCGGGCACAAGTACAGGGAAGGGATATATGAGGGCGGTCACCCGTACTGGGCTGGGATATATGAGAGCGGGCAGCCGTACTGGGGTGGGATATATGCGGGCGGGCACCCGTAGAGGGGTGGGATATATGAGGGCGGGCACCCGTACTGGGGTGGGATATATGAGGGCGAGCACCCGTACAGGGATGGGATATATGTGGGCGGGCACCCGTACTGGGCTGGGACATATGAGAGCGGGCATCCGTACTGGGGTGTGATATATGCGGGCGGGAACCAGTTCAGGGGTGGGATATATGAGAGCAGGCACCCGTACTGGGGTGGGATATATGAGGGCGGGCACCCGTACAGGAGTGGGATATATGCCGGCGGGCACCCGTACTGGGGTGGAATATATGAGGGCGAGCACCCGTACAGGGGTGGGATATATGAGGGCGGGCACCCGTTCAGGGATGGGATATATGCGGGCGAGCACCCATACTGGGTTGGGTTATATGAGGGCGGCCACCCATACAGGGGCGGGATATATGAGGGCGGGCACCCGTATTGGTGTTGTATATATGAGTGCGTGTACCCATACAGGTGTGGGATATATGAGGGAGATCACCCGTACAGGAATGGGATATATGAGAGCGGGCACCCGTACAGGGTTGGGATATATGTGGGCGGGCACCCGTACAGGGGGTTGGATATATGAGGGCTGGCACCAGAACTAGGGGTGGGATATAGAGGGCGGGCACCCGTACAGAGGTGGGATATATGAGAGCGGGCACCCGTACAGGGGTGGGATACATGCAGGCAGGCACCCGTACCAAGGTGGTATATATGAGAGCGGGCACCCTTACAGGTGTGGGATATATAAGGGCTGGGGCCCGTACAGGTGAGGGATATATGAGGTCGGGCACCCGTACAGGGGTGGGATATATGATGGTGGGCACCCGTACAGGGGTGGGATATATGAGGGCTGGAACCCGTACAGTGGTGGGATATTTGCAGGCGGGCACCCGTACAGGGGTGGGATATATTAGAGCGGGCACTCGTGCAGCAGTGGGATATATGAGGGCGGGCACCTGTACAGAGGTGGAATATATGAGAACGGGCACCCGTACAGGGATGGGATGTATATTGGCAACCACCCGTTCAAGGGTGGGATATATGAGGGCGGGCACTTGTGCAGGGGTGGGATATATAAGGGCAGGCACCCCTACAGGTGTGGGATATATGAGGACGGGCACCCGTACGGGGGTGGGATATATGATGGCGGGCACCCGTACAGAGGTGGGATATATTAGGGCAGGCACCTGTACAGATGTGGGATATTTGAGGGCGAGCATCTGTACATGGGTGGGATATATGAGGGCGGGCACCCGTACTGGTGTGGAAAATATGTGGGCGGGCACTTCTACAGGTGTGGGATATATGAGGGCGGGCACCAGTACAAGGGGTGGGATATATGCGGGTGGGCACCAGTACAAGGTGTGGGATATATGAGGGCGGGCACCCGTAAAAGGGGGGGATATGATAGCGGGCACCCGTACAGGGGGTGGGATATATGAGGGCGGGCACCCGTACAGGGGGTTGGATATATGAGGGCGGGCACCAGAACAAGGGGTGGGATGAATGAGGGCGGGCACCCGTTTAGGTGTGGGATATATGAGGGCGGGCACCAGTACAAGGGGCGGGATATATGAAGGCGGGCACCCGTATAGGGGTGGGATACATATAGGGGGTGGGGTATATGAGGGTGGTCACCCATCCAGAGGTGGGATATTAGAGGGTGGTCACCCATCCAGAGGTGGGATATATGAGGGTGGGCACCCGCAAAGGGGTTGGATACATGAGAGCGGGCACCCGAACAGGGGTTGGATATATACGGGCTGGCACCCATAAAGGGGTGGGATATATGACAGTGGGCACCCGTACTGGGGTGGGATACATGCGGGCGGGCACCCGTACAGAAGAGGAGTATATGCAGGTGGGCACCCGTACGGGGGTTGGATATTTGAGGGCCGGCACCCGTACAGGGGTGGGATACATGCTGGCGGGCACCCGTACAGGTGAGGGATATATGAGGTCGGGCGCCAGTACAGGGGTGGGATATATGATGGTGGGTACCCGTACAGGGGTGGGATATATGAGGGCTAGAACCCGTACATGGATGGGATATTTGCAGGCGGGCACCCGTACAGGGGTGGGATATATTAGAGCGGGCACCCGTACAGGGCTGGGATATATGAGAGCGGGCACCCGTACAGGAGTGGGATATATGAGGGCGGGCACCTGTACAGAGGTGGAATATATGAGAGCATTCAGCCTAACAGGTGTGGGATATATGAGGGCGGGCACCAGTACAAGGGGTGGGATATATGAGGGCGGGCACCCGTACAGGGGGTGGGATATATGATGGCGGGCACCCGTACAGGGGTGGGATATATGAGGGCAGGCACCCTTACGGGTGTGGGATACATGAGGGCGGGCACCAGTACACGGGGTGGGATATATGAGGGCGGGCACCCGTACCGGGGGGGGATACATATAGGGGGTGGGATATATGAGGGTGGGCACCCGCACAGGGGTTGGATATATGAGAGCGGGCACCCGAACAGGGGTGGGATATATGCGGGCGGGCACCCGTACAGTTGTGGGATATATGAGAGCAGGCACATGTACAGGTGTGGGATATATGAGAGCGGGCACCTGTAAAAGAGTGGGATATATGAGACGGGCACCCGTACAGGGGAGGGATATATGAGAGCGGGCACCCGTACAGGTGTGACATATATGAGAGCGGGCACCCGTTCTGGGGTGGTATATATGTGGGTGGGCACCCGTAAAGGGGTGGGATATATGAGGGCGGGCACTCGTACTGGGGTGGGATATATGAGGGCGGGCAACCGTACAGGGGTGGGATATATGTGGGTGGGCACCCGTAAAGGGGTGGGATATATGAGGGCGGGCACTCGTACAGGTTTGGGTTATATGAGGGCGGGCACCCGAACAGGGATGGAATATATGAGAGCGGGCACCCGTTCGAAGGTGGGATATATGAGGGCAAGCACCCTTTCAAGGGTGGGATATATGAGGGCGGGTACCCATACAGGTGTGGGATATATGAGGGCGATCACCCGAACAGGGATGGAATATATGAGAGCGGGCACCCATACAGGGTTGGGTTATATGAGTGCGGGCACCCGTACAAGGGGTTGGATATATGAGGGTGGGCACCAGAACAAGGGGTGGGATATATGCGGGCGGGCACCAGAACAAGGGGTAGGATATATGAGGGCGGGCTCCCGTATTGGAAGGCAGCCACCAATACAAAGGGTGGGATATATGCGGGTGCTCACAAGTACAAGGGGGTGGGATATATGAGCGCGTGCACCCGTAGAGGGGTGGGATATATGATGGCGGGCACCCGTACAAGGGTTGGATATATGAGGGCGGGCACCCGTACAGGGGTGGGTTATATGAGGGCGGGCACCTGTACAAGGGTGGGATATATGAGGGTGGGCACACGTTCAAGGGTGGGATATATGAGGCGGGCACCCTTACAAGGGTCGGATATATGGGGGCGGGTAGCCATACAGGTGTGGGATATATGAGGGCGATCACCCGAACAGGGATGGGATATATGAGAGCGGGCACCCGTACAGGGTTGAGATATATGAGTGCGTCACCCGTACAGGGGGTTGGATATATGAGGGCGGGCACCAGAACAAGCGTGGGATATATGCGGGCTGGCACCAGAACAAGGGGGTGGGATATATGAGGGCGGGCGCCCATACAAGGGGTTGGGATATATGATGGTGGGCACCCATACAGGGGTGGGATATATGACGGCTGGAACCCGTACAGGGGTGGGATATTTGCAGACGGGCACCCGTACAGGGGTGGGATATATTAGGGCGGGCACCCGTAAAGGGCTGGGATATATGAGAACGGGCACCCGTACAGGAGTGGGATATATGAGGGCGGGCACCCGTACAGGTGTTGGGATATATGAGGGTGAGCACCCGTACAGGAAGGGATATATGAGGGCGGGCACCCGTACAGGGGTGGGATATATGAGGGCGGGCACCCGTACAGGGGTGGGATATATGATGGCGGGCACCCGTACAGGGGGTGGGATATATGAGGGAGGGACCCCGTTCAAGGGTGGGATATATGAGGACGGGCACCTGTACAGGGGTGGAATATATCCAGTCGGGCACCCATACAGGGGTGGGATATATGAGGGTGGGCACCCGTTCAGGGGTGGGATTTATGAGGGTGGTCACCCATACAGGGGTGGGATATATGTGGGCGGGCACCCGTACAGGGGTGGGATACATGCAGGCTGGCACCAGTTCAGGTGTGGGATATATGAGGGCGGGCACCCGTCCAGGGGTGGGATATATGAGAACGGGCACCCGTACACTGGTGGGATATATGAGGGCGGGCACCAGTACAAGGGGTGGAATATATGCAGGGGGGCACCCGTAGAGGGGTGGGATATATCATGGCGGGCACCCGTATAGGGGTGGGATATATGAGGGCGGTCACCCGTATAGGGGTGGGATACATGAGGGCGGAACCCCTTATAGGGGTGGGATTTATGAGGGCGGGCACCCGTACAGGGGTGGGATATATGAGGGCAGGCACCCATACAGAGGTGGGATATAAGAGGGCGGGCATCCATACAGGGGTTGGATATATGAGGGTGGGCACCTTTACAGGGGTGGGATATATGAGGGCGGGCACCCGTATAGGGGTGGGATATATAAGGGCGGGCACCCGTATAAGGGTGGGATATATAAGGGCGGGACCCCTTACAGGGGTGGGATATATGAGGGCGGGCACCCGTACAGGGGTGGGATATATGAGGGCAGGCACCCGTACAGGTGTGGGATATATGAGGGCGGGAACCAGTACAAGGGAAGGGATATATGCTGACGGGCACCAGTACACGGGGTAGGATATATGATGGCGGGTACCCGTACAGGGGGTGGGATATATGAGGGCAGGTACCTGTACAGGAGTGGGATATATGAGGGTGGGCACCTATACAGGGGTGGGATATATGAGGGTGGGCACCCATACAGGGGTGGGATATATGAGGGCTGCAACCCGTACATGGGTGGGATATATGAGGTCTGGCACCCGTCCAGGGGTGGGATATATGAGGACAGGCACCTGTTCAGGGGTGGGATATATGAGGGCGGGTACCCGTACAGGGGTGGGATATATGAGAGCGGGCACCCGTAGAGGTGTGGGATACATGCAGGCGGGCACCCGAACAGAGGTGGGATATATGAGGGCGGGCACCCGTACGGGGGTTTGATATATGAGGGCAGGCACCCGTACAGGTGTTGGATATATGAAGGCTGGCACCTGTAGAAGGGGAGGGATATATGCGGACGGGCAACAGTACAGGGGTGGGATATATGAGGGCGGGCACCCGTACAGGAGTGGGATATATGAGGGTGGGTACCCATACAGGTGTGGGATATATGAGGGTGGGCACCCATACAGGGGTGGGATATATGATGGCGGGCTCCCGTACAGGGGTGGGATATATGAGGGCGGTCACCAGTACAAGGGGTGGGACATAGGATGGCGAGCACCCGTATAAGGGTGGGATATATGAGTGCGGGTACCCGTACAGGGGTGGGATATATGAGGGCGGGCACCTTACAGGGGGTGCGATATATGAGGGCGGGCACCTGTACAGGGGTGGGATAAATGAGGGCGAGCACCCGAACAGGGGTGGGATATATAAGCACCCGTCCACGATCAGATATACGCATAAAAATATCTGTAGAAAATCTATTTATTAATGTTTTGGAGGTAAAGTTTCACGACTGAGATGCCAAATGGTGTGAGATTTGATTGGAATATCTCAGAATTTTTCGATTTTGACGAAAATTTTTAATTTCTCTGTCTATGAGGAAATATTCCTCAGACCATCTATATGTTTATCTATTTATCTAACTATCATCCCATGAATATATATATTCATCTAACATTATTCATCTATTTCTCCATCTTTCCATCCAACTATCTATCCATCGATCAAAATGAGCCTCTACCTGTCCATCTATCTATTCATCTCTTTATCTAACATTTGAATCAATTATCTGTCGAACTATCCATAAATCTATACATTCATTTATCTATCATATATCTGCTCATCTATCCGTCCTTTTATCCATCTACCGATCCATCTACACATCCATTTTTTCACCCATATATTCATCAAACTATACATCAATTAATTTATCTGTGCATCAATTAATTTATCTGTGCGTCAATTAATTTATCTATGCATCAATCCATATATCTATCTGTCTATCTCTCCATCCATCAATTCAAACACTTACTCATCTCCTTATCCATATATCTATTATTTATCAATTCTCTATTTATCAAAACCATCCATCTACCTATCCAACCAATCATATATCATATCCATGTATATGTATATTAATACAAGAATAAGCACAAAAACACATAATGTCTGTGTTTCCTTACTAAAGTGGTCAAACACAAAAACGTTTTGAATATTTGTTTAATTTTCCAGGTGGATAATAATCCATCTATATCTATGTATACCTATCTATCCATTCATGTATGCATCATTCTATTACACACAGATACCACAATAACGTAATGCATCAAATGAACAAATCCACAAGGGCCGTGACGAGGACTCGAACCTGCGTCCGAGAGCAACCCAGATGCTGCCTTTATCGACTGAGCTACGACATGGAAGAGAAATGAAACCAGAAGTTCTACTGAACCTACTTGGATCCTGAAGCCTCTCCGAGACACAATCCAGGGTTTTACACAACTCCCCCATGCACTCGAGCTATGTCAATAGACCGTTCTACCTCTTCGCCCTTACTTCATTACACACAGAAATCACAGAAACCAGAAGTTCAGTAGAACTTCTGGTTTCAATTCTCTTCCATGTCGTAGCTCAGTCAATAAAGGCAGCGTCTGGGATGCTCTCGGACGCAGGTTCGAATCCTCATCACGGACCTTGTCAATTTGTGCATTATTCTATCTATCTATCCACCTTTTCACCCGCCTGTATATAAATAAATCTAACCATCTCCCTATTTATCCATCCATCTACTCATCTTTGTATGCATCTATCTGTCTAACCATCAATCCATCCATCTATCTATTCATCCATCCATCAATCTATCTATTTATCCATCAATCCATCCATCTACTCATACGTATATTTATCTATGCCTACAGCTATCTATCAATAGATATGTCCCTAAGTCTATTTATCCATAGATGGATAGATATATCCATTCTTAATGCACACATTTATCTGTTCTCTGTCTCTCTCTTTGTCTTTCTGTCTCTGCATCTCTCTTTCTCTGTCTGTCTACCTCTCTCTCTGTATTGATATCTTTCTCTTATACAAAAATTATTTTCTAATGTGTGGGTGATCACCTGTGAGAGGAACTTAAGGGTGTTAAATACTAAAAGGCAAATGGGTACCCCTTGCTCTGATAAGGAACTTTTGGCTTGAGAAACCTCTAAAGCTGTGGAAGAATCGTCTGTTTTATGTAGTATGTGGAACATTTTTGACGAAAGGAAATGTCTGTTAATTTTACCGAGATCAGTAAATAATGCTTCATATTACTATAAGAAAAAAATACTTTGAGCGTTTGTTTATAAATTATTTTGCTTCGTAGATGGAATACAGTACCAAAAGCCTGTGTCGGGTTGAAAATGTGACCGAGGCATGCTGTTACCTTTTGAATTCTGGCGACCCCGATAATCCAGTGTTCATCCTGTACACCAAACCATTCCCTCTCGGCTAGGTTGGTCCCAACCGCGTGGCCTCCAACCACCAACACTTACAATAACATTTTAAATTTAATTCATGTTTCTTGTGAATAATGTCACAATAAATACTGAACATGTATTGATTCTTAGATACCCTGGGGAGTTTGGCAGCTTTTATGCCATATTGTAACAAGAGAATACCCGATGTTGCCTGGGTCTATCTGTCTGTCTCCAAACCGTCATATTGATCTATCTATCCACCAATCTCTATATATCTTTCCATTAATATATATATATATATATATATATATATATATATATATATATATATATATATATATATATATATATATATATATATATATACATATATATATATATATATATATATATATATATATATATATATATATATATATATATATGTATATATATATATGTTTCATTGAATATGACCGCATATTCTGTATTTATTATTTTCTGGTTTAGGGCTTCTATCCCTCTAACTATTTTCTTAGCATCAGGGCTTAATTGAAATAGGAGTTCTCCAAAACTCATTTTCGTACTTTTAAGGTGAAGAAAAGAAGTGATTTACTATAGAGTGTATTACACTTATTTGTATAATTTGCACGACGTTTCGAACCTCCATGGTTCATTCTCAAGTGAACAGATCTTACAATACTAGTTGATTTTATACCCGCATTAGGTCAGGTGATAATACAATGAAGGTGAAAACATGGGGGGATACATAAGGGATAAACATAGGGGCTGCAGAAGGCTTATTGGCCCATACGAGGCATCTCCTATCTAAACACAAAGATTAATCCAGTGTAATTGGCCTGTTATGTTGGACATTGTCTTCTGTGTTGGCATCGATATGTTCTTGTCTTGTCCTTACTCTCATGGTGGGTAGAGTAAATAGTTCCGTGATTTGGGTGTTCATGGTAGGTCGCTCTATTCTTATGTGAATTGCCTCAAGAATTTGTAATCTTCTTGAATCTTGGGTTTTGTCTATTATGCAAGTATTCTTGTTCAACATTTCTCTTGTTAGAGTAATGTCATGGGCTTGTCTCATGTGATTCCTAGGGGCACCAGATTGAAGATGGCATGTCAAACGCCTCGTCAGCTTGGTCGACGTCATACCTATGTACTTACATTGAAGGTTACATCCTTCGTGGGGGCAAGTGTACATGTATACAACGCTTGACTGCTGTAGAGGGTTCTCCGTCGGCTTCGGGCTGTTTTTGATAAGGAGTTCGGAAGTCTTCTTGGTTTTGTAGAATATTATCAGGTTTATGTTTTGGTTAGGAGTAGTGCTTTTTACTCCTTTACGGATTATTTCTTTCATTATTCTTTCCTCTTTTATATGTTCACTGTGCATGGTTGATTTGTAATATAATTTTATTGGGGGTGTTGTGGTTTCTGTTCTAGGTTCTGAATTATACCAACGGTCCAAGTGTCTTCTTATAGGAGCGTTTATTTCCGCGTTGCTATATCCGTTGTTCACCAATACCTGAGTTACTCTTTCAAACTCTCTACTCACGTTGCTCCATTCAGAGCAGTGGGTAAGCGCTCGACGAATATAAGCATTGAGAACACTGGCTTTGTATCTTTGGGGGCACTAACTTCTACCGTTCAGGCATAATCCTATGTTGGTGGGCTTGGTATATACGTTGGTGCTTAAAGAGGTTCCTGTTTTTGTTATTAGTACATCCAAGAATGGCAGACTGTTATTTTCACTATTTTCATGTGTAAATCGGAGTACTGACTCTCTCTCTAGGTGTTTTTTTAGGTCAATTAGTTCATCTGAGTCTTTTACTATTACGAATATGTCATCTACATAACGGCAGTATACAGTTGGTTTTTGTCTGCTACTGAAGACCCTATCTTCGATGGTTCCCATATAAAAATTAGCAAATAAAACTCCTAAGGGGGAGCCCATTGCTACTCCGTCTATTTGTAAATACATGTCTCCTTGTGGACTGATGAAAGGGGCTTCCTTTGTACATGCTTCGAGAAGACTTTTCAAGTGTGGCTCAGGTATGTCTAATTTGGGGTGCTCTCGTCTCTGTATACTCTGTCCAGTATCATTCCTATGGTTGTGTCGACTGGGACGTTGGTAAAAAGGGATTCAACGTCCAGGGAAGCGATGATTCCATCGGGCTGGGTAGATTTGATCAATTCTAGGAAATCTGCTGATGATTGTAGACTAAACTTACTTGGAGTGTATGGAGTTAGGAGTTCATTAAGTTTCTTTGCCAGGTGATAAGTTGGGGTTGGTATTTGGCTGATTATAGGGCGTAGTGGGTTACCTGGTTTATGCGTCTTAACATTGCCGTAGGCATATCCTAAGCCATAGTCGCCTTGAAGTTTATTGAAATGCACACTACCTTTCTTTGCGTTGATTGCTGTAATTGTTTTGTTTACTTTCCGCTTAAGGTCTTCTACGGGGTTCCTCGTGATTCGTTGAAATTTGGAGTCGTCACTTAGGATGTCGCTAATTTTGTTCATGTATTCATGGGTAGGAATTAATACATATGCTGCTGTTTTGTCGGCTTTTCTTATTGTTACGTCTTTCAGATTTTTTAGTTGTTTCGCTGCTTCTTTGAGTCGTGGGGTTAAGATTGTAGATGAATATGTTCCTCGTTTTTTTCCTGCTTCTGCAAGTAGTTCAGCTTGAAGTGTGTCAGTGGTGATGACTTTTTTGTTGTCTTCTAGCTTATGGATATCGTCCAGAAGCATTTCGATTTCCAGGCGTTTTTGATGCATCTTTGGTTTAGATAAGAATTGACAATTTAGACCAAGATTTAAGAGGTCTCGTTGGTCCTGGGTAAGATCATAAGAAGTCAGGTTAAAGTAGCCATCTTTAGGACGAGGGATTTTTAGCTGTCCACCGTTTAGGGATGTTAACTTACGGAGTGTCTTTGTTTCTACAAGAGTTTTATGTTGTTGTTTCAGGTTAAATAGTTCACTGTTGATGGTTTGCTTGAGTTGGATAGGGATGTCGTACTGGGTCCATTTGTTTAACAGTAAGTTTAAAAGTAAGTTTAGTCTACAATCATCAGCAGATTTCCTAGAATTGATCAAATCTACCCAGCCCGATGGAATCATCGCTTCCCTGGACGTTGAATCCCTTTTTACCAACGTCCCAGTCGACACAACCATAGGAATGATACTGGACAGAGTATGCAGAGACGAGAGCACCCCCAAATTAGACATACCTGAGCCACACTTGAAGTCTTCTCGAAGCATGTACAAAGGAAGCCCCTTTCATCAGTCCACAAGGAGACATGTATTTACAAATAGACGGAGTAGCAATGGGCTCCCCCTTAGGAGTTTTATTTGCTAATTTTTATATGGGAACCATCGAAGATAGGGTCTTCAGTAGCAGACAAAAACCAACTGTATACTGCCGTTATGTAGATGACATATTCGTAATAGTAAAAGACTCAGATGAACTAATTGACCTAAAAAGACACCTAGAGAGAGAGTCAGTACTCCGATTTACACATGAAAATAGTGAAAATAACAGTCTGCCATTCTTGGATGTACTAATAACAAAAACAGGAACCTCTTTAAGCACCAACGTATATACCAAGCCCACCAACATAGGATTATGCCTGAACGGTAGAAGTGAGTGCCCCCAAAGATACAAAGCCAGTGTTCTCAATGCTTATATTCGTCGAGCGCTTACCCACTGCTCTGAATGGAGCAACGTGAGTAGAGAGTTTGAAAGAGTAACTCAGGTATTGGTGAACAACGGATATAGCAACGCGGAAATAAACGCTCCTATAAGAAGACACTTGGACCGTTGGTATAATTCAGAACCTAGAACAGAAACCACAACACCCCCAATAAAATTATATTACAAATCAACCATGCACAGTGAACATATAAAAGAGGAAAGAATAATGAAAGAAATAATCCGTAAAGGAGTAAAAAGCACTACTCCTAACCAAAACATAAACCTGATAATATTCTACAAAACCAAGAAGACTTCCGAACTCCTTATCAAAAACAGCCCGAAGCCGACGGAGAACCCTCTACAGCAGTCAAGCGTTGTATACATGTACACTTGCCCCCACGAAGGATGTAACCTTCAATGTAAGTACATAGGTATGACGTCGACCAAGCTAACGAGGCGTTTGACATGCCATCTTCAATCTGGTGCCCCTAGGAATGACATGAGACAAGCCCATGACATTACTCTAACAAGAGAAATGTTGAACAAGAATACTTGCATAATAGACAAAACCCAAGATTCAAGAAGATTACAAATTCTTGAGGCAATTCACATAAGAATAGAGCGACCTACCATGAACACCCAAATCACGGAACTATTTACTCTACCCACCATGAGAGTAAGGACAAGACAAGAACATATCGATGCCAACACAGAAGACAATGTCCAACATAACAGGCCAATTACACTGGATTAATCTTTGTGTTTAGATAGGAGATGCCTCGTATGGGCCAATAAGCCTTCTGCAGCCCCTATGTTTATCCCTTATGTATCCCCCCATGTTTTCACCTTCATTGTATTATCACCTGACCTAATGCGGGTATAAAATCAACTAGTATTGTAAGATCTGTTCACTTGAGAATGAACCATGGAGGTTCGAAACGTCGTGCAAATTATACAAATAAGTGTAATACACTCTATAGTAAATCACTTCTTTTCTTCACCTTAAAAGTACGAAAATGAGTTTTGGAGATTTCCTATTTCAATTAAGCCCTGATGCTAAGAAAATAGTTAGAGGGATAGAAGCCCTAAACCAGAAAATAATAAATACAGAATATGCGGTCATATTCAATGAAACATGTTTGAAAGAAAACCTGCTGCCAGTATACACCAGTATATATATATATATATATATATATATATATATATATATATATATATATATATATATATATATATATATATATATATATATATATTATTAAATATGACCGAAAAAGTAAGATTAATAATTCTAACACGAATTTTCTCGATCTTCCGTACGTTTCTTTTCACTGTTGGCGGTAATTCAAAAATCAATTCTCCAAAATTCATTTTTATTTCTAGTCTGACGCGACACTTGAGCGCGTTTCGTAAAACTTATTACATTTTCAAAGACTTTAGTTTACACATACACAACTGAATAGAACTTACACATCTTCGATTTGTTTATATCTACATTTGAGTGAGGTGGATGGGGTGAGGTGGTATTAATAGGGTATTAAATTCATAAACACAAGACAGAACACGAAACAATGGGTATTGAATGGAAGTGATTGTAGAAAGCCTATTGGTCCATATTTCTTGATGCTTCTATATTGGAGCGGAGTCTTGAGGTGGGTAGAATATAGTTGTGCATTAATTGGCTGTTGATTGCTGGTGTTGACTTCTTAATGTGTAGTGCCTCGCAGACGTCAAGCCGCCTGCTATCGCTGTATCTATCGATGATTTCTGTGTTGTTTACTAGGATTTCTCTGGCGATGGTTTGGTTGTGGGAAGAGATTATATGTTCCTTAATGGAGCCCTGTTGCTTATGCATCGTTAAACGCCTAGAAAGAGATGTTGTTGTCTTGCCTATATACTGGGTTTTTTGGAGCTTACAGTCCCCAAGAGGGCATTTGAAGGCATAGACGACGTTGGTCTCTTTTAAAGCGTTCTGCTTTGTGTCTGGAGAGTTTCTCATGAGTAGGCTAGCCGTTTTTCTGGTTTTATAGTAAATCGTCAGTTGTATCTTCTGATTTTTGTCTGTAGGGATAATGTTTCTATTAACTTTAACGTCCGAAAGATCGAGAAAATTCGTGTTAGAATTATTAATCTTACTTTTTCGGTCATATTTAATAATATATGTCTACAGGAAAGACTGCTACCAAAATATATATATACTAATATATATATATATATATATATATATATATATATATATATATATATATATATATATATATATATATATATATATATCCATTCATCTGTACATCTTTCAATCTACTCCACCAGGTACCAATCCATCCATTTATCCATCTACTCCTTCTGTTATCAATCCATCCAGAAATCTATCCATCTATCAGTCCATCTATCTGGTTATATCTACCAATCTATCCATCTATCTCGACCTATTAATCAGTCTGTCTGCCAAACTATTTATCAATCTATCTCTTCAATTTTATATCCATCCATCTAATAAAGAATCTTTCCATTTATCCTTCCATCAACACATCTCCCCATCCATATAATCACCTATTTATCCATCTATCAATCTTTTAGTCTATCCACACGTCCATTAATCCATCTACCCACTCATCTGTCTATTTAACTCTACCCCTATCTATCTAACAATCTGTCCCTCTATCCATCCGTCTATCCATTTAACTATCTATCTATCTATCTATATAGATATACATCTATCAATTCATCTACACATTTATCCATTCATCTACACATAAAATCGTAAGTTTTCCATCTATCCATTCACACTTTGAATGTCCATCTCTCTTTCCATCAATCCATCTTTCCATAAATGTAATTTGTGTCCATCCGTCAGTGTAGTCATCTATCAATTTATCTATCCATCTCGTTTTGTTTCCATCTATTTACCTACCATTCTAACCATCTATATCTCTGTCTGTCAATGCATGTATTCATTTTTATCTACATACCTTTCTATCCACTTATCCATATTGCGTGCAATCCAACTAGCTTTCTACCAATCTATTTATGCATCTATCTATCCATGCCCCCACTCATCTTTCTATTCATCTCTCCATCCAATAATCTTTCCATCGATCTATTTGTCAATCCAACTATCTGCCTATCCATCCATTTATCTACTCATCTGTCTACCCATATATCCATTCATCTACCTATCCACCTACTCATCAGTGTATTCATCTATCAATCTATCCATCTACCCATCCACCAATCCATCCAGCTATCAATCCATCTATCTGCTGTCTGTCTTTGTCTACCTCTCTATCTCTATCTTTAGCTGTGTCTGTCAGTCTCTCTCTTTCTTGGTCCCTATTTCTGTCTTTCTCTTTATGTCTTTACTTATATATGTCTGTCTGTCAGCCTGTATTTCTATCTGTCTGTCTGTGTCTCTCTGATAAACAAAATAATTGTCTATGTGTGGTGGTCAGCAGTGCGAGTTGTTCAGTGGTGTGAACTTCAAAAAGAATAGTTACCCCTTACTCTGATAAAGCACGGAGGAGAGGAGAAACCTTTGAGGCACTGGAAAAATGATTGACAACAAGAAATTTCTGTTAATTTTCCTAAGATCAGTGAAAAATGGCCCATATTACCTAAATGCTTTTCTTTAAAGTTTTGAAAATACGTAGCTGTGTAGCTGTCCGACACGGCCAAAAATCGTCGTGGAAGGGTCTGAATGTGGCACTGGCACACTGTTCCTTTTTAAGTCTTGAGACCTTATCTAGCCTATGTTCATCCCGTTCCCCAGACCATCCCCTCTGCCAAATTGCGTGAGTCTAGCCCTAACCGTGTGGCCTCTATATTTTAACAGACGAAGGTTCTCTCCTATAGCATGTAATTGAGGGATAACCCGGCGTTGCCCGGGTCTCTCTGTGTGTGTCTCTCATCTGTCCATCCATATATCCCGCTATTTATCTCTATTTGTCTATCAATTCATCTGTCTGTCTCTCTGTCTAGCTATCCATCTTTCTCTACATCTATATGTTGGTCAATCTATCCAACAATCTTAGCAACTATCTATCCATCTATATATTTAAAAATCAACCCAGTCATTTATCGATCATCTCCCCATCTTGCCATCCATAAAATCATCTTGTTATCGATCTATGAATCCGTCTATCTACCTGTCCATTAATCTATCCATCCTTCCACCCATTCATCTATCCACGTATCTATATATGTCTATTCATCACTCCCTCAATAAATCTTTTTGTCCATCAATCCATATATATCTAAATCTATCTTTAAATCCACCCTTTGTGCAGCCATCTATCATTCAATCTATATATCCATCTAGCCTTTTATAAATCTATCCATCTAGCTTTCGATCCACCTATCTATTAATCTATTTATCCATATATTTATATATTTAGTCATCTATCTAAATATGCACCTAACCATCTTCCTACCCATCCAACTGCTTTACATCTATCTTTTCGTGTATCCATCCATCTACCTATCAATGCATTTATCCCCTCATCCATCTACTTATCTGTCTATCCATTTATCTATCAATGCATTTATTCATTCACCTATCCATCCACCTATATCCGTCCATCTCTGTACTGTCTATGTCTCTGCTTCTGTCTTTGTTTCTGCCCCTCTCTTTCTCTTTCTCTGTCATAGACAGAGAACAGGCAGAGAGAGAGTCTGTTTCTGCCCGTATATCTCTAGCTGTGTGTCTGAGTTTCTGTTTGTCTCTGTCTTCTCTGTATCTGTCTTTATCTGTTTTTATCTCTCTTTCTCTGTCTGTCTGTCTCTTTCTCCTCTAAAATATATAATTGTCTTTGTGTGGGTGGTCAGCAGTAAGAGGAGCGCTGTTGTGTGAAATACTAAAAAACTAATAGTTCCCCCTGAGTCTGTTAGAAAGCCGTTGCTCGAAACCTTTGATATTGCGTAAAGATCGTCTGTTTTATGGGAGTACGGCCAAATTATTGGCAGCAAAAAGTTTCTGTTAATTTTCCCGAAATCAGTGAATAATGCTGCATATTACCATATGAAAATAATGATTTGAAAATTTTGTTTTGAAAATATTTAGCTGCATAATTAGCTGACAGCGCCAAAAATCATCATGGTGGTGTGAATGGGCCTCTGGCACGTTATTCCCTTTTAAATTTTGATGACACCGACCAGCCTATGTTCATCCCGTTCCCCAGACCATTCCCTCTTTCTATTTGGGTAAGGCTAGCCCCAACTGTGTGATCTCTGACTTTCAACAGACTAGCAGACATTATCTCTTATGGTACTGATTATAAAATATAAATATTGATTTTTGTCACATGATACGTGCAGTGTGCTATGTTGCATTGCTATATAATGTTGGAATGCATATGTGTAACTTTTACCAAATATATCATCTTTAGCGTTGACGTCTGCTCCAGCGTGGAGGAGGACCTTCACAGTGTTGTCGTGACCACCTGCGGCTGCCCCGTGAAGGGCTGTCTGGCCTGTCAACAGATACCACAATTGATATTATGCATAATCCATCACTATTCCAATACTTTCTGTAAATTATTGAAATAAGCTGTTCTAGTTGATTTTTTTATTTACTAGTGACGTTCAGACTCTAAATATTTTGTAAAACTGTTTTCACCCTAAATTTATGAGGGGAAGATCGTGTTAATTTTTTTAAGAATAGACAATTAAAATACCCGACATCCAACCAGTTCTTGTTTGACAATGTATTACTTGTGTCGAGAGCGACAGTGGTGCTATTGTCAGGCCCGAAACAATGAGTGTATTAGTGGCTTGAGCCATACTATATACTTGTCCTATCTAGATATCCAACATTCTTCTCGTATACCATTTTGTATGTATGTGCTTTTACCCTAATAAATATTATTATTAGTATTTTAAATATTAACATTATTATTATTATTATATTATTATTATTATTGTTATTATTATTATTATTTTAAATATTAACATTATTATCATTATTATTATTAATATTATATACATAAGAAAAGCATTATGCAGGATGCAGCAATAGCTGACTTTACAAGGGTGAACCGATAGCTCCAGTCTTGCCATCGTCAGTTAACCAATATAACCTTTATAAGCTTCATACACCATAAACCTTAGCAATAAAATGTTGGTAATACTTGCTCGAGGAAAGATAAACATTGTTGCCATCACCATACAACCATTATAACCATAAATGGTATGTAACTGATGATATTTGAGAATGGCTGATGGAGGCATGAGGAACATCGTTGTCATCATCAGTTAACAATGACCTTCACAGATACTCTGAATACTACCATTCGTTGTCTTACCATACAAGCTTAAGGCATGAACAACACCATGTTATGCATGATAAATATTATTATAATTTATGGTATCTTGCTTCACTACTTGGCATCTAACCATTGTGTAACAATGTGTTATCATTGTCAGATAAACAAGATGATCACTGCGGATATCCTGCATCAACCAAATTGATATATGATCACACAAGTCTCTTTCAACTTATGGGGCTCCAGACACCCTTGTCTCCACCGGTCCCCCTCCGCAGACAATAATAAAAAGAAACACAAAGGCAATACCCCCAACTGACACCTCTCTGATGCCAATGGCACCATAATAAGTCACCTAACAACGTTTAATGTTTTGTAGGTTGGGGCCATGTTGAATTAACATCAACAAGAACCTGTTAGCATATACCACATCTACTGCATAACCCGCAAGGAAGTCCTCTCTCAGGTGACCCACTACCCACTCTCAGTTTATTATTTCCCAACTTGATTTTATCTTAAAATTAATGTAACTAGCCAGAAATCTGAATTTTCTGTCGAGAATTATAAGATCCGTAGAGGCAAGGAGTGAATCATCTTAGTCTAAAAGAACTGTAACATCTAATTAACAAAAATATATTAAAACGAAATGTGGATGGTACATCAATGTTACCCTTCGACTCTCTACCTGAATCTTATCACCAGAATAGTGTTAAATAAACTAATTTATATAAACATCTTCCCTGTAATTAGAGCAGCTCTCATTGAAAATATCCATTACCAATATGTCTTCAGAGTTAACTCTGGGATGCAGCTTCCACTCCCTATATATAGTGATCATGAATGGATAAGTTAATAAGTGCAAGTACGTATATATTCAGTAGCTACAAGAACAAAATGTGTGGTTAATACATACATAATAACAATGTTCTCGGTATTTCTACACTCTTGGAAGTTGGTTATCCTTCAAGACCTTCAATATAAGAGTTCACAAGATTACAACAGTACACCGAAATATAATACTAATAATGATGACCATCAACTGCCACACACCCTACCACACGACCACACACCCCACCACACTACCACTCACCCCACCACACGACCACACACCCCACCACACTACCACACAACTCCACCACAATACTACACAATCCCACCACACTACCACACACCCACACGCTTTTCTAGTCTCCACACTCACTCCTCTACAACCACTCCTGTTCTCCTCTACACTCCCTTTCTCCTTCACAATCACTCCTAGTCTCCTCTAAACTAATCTAGTCTCTTTCTTATTTACTCACTTCCTCTCTCCTTAACACCCTCTACTAGTCTCCTCCACACTAACTCCTAGTCGCCTCTCCACTCACGCCTAGTCTCCTCTACACTCATTCATAGTCTCCTCCACACCCTTATGCTAGTCTCCTCCACACTAACTTCTAGTCTCCTCCACAGTCACTCCTTGTCTCCTCTGAACACTCTCCTAGTCTCCTCCACACTCACTCCCAGTCTCTCTCACACTCACTCTCAGTCTCCTCCATACTCACACCTACTTTCCTTCATACTTATGCCTAGTCTCCTCTACACTCACTCCTAGTCTCCTCCATACCCATTCCTAGTCTCCTCCGCACTCCTAGTCTCATTCATTCCCACTCTTAGTCTTATCTGAACCCACTTCTAGTCTCTCCACTCTCATTCATAGTCTTTTCCACACTAACTCCTAGTCTCCTCTCCAGCTACTCCTAGTCTCCACCACACGCAC
This sequence comes from Procambarus clarkii, assembly GCF_040958095.1. Taxonomy (NCBI): domain Eukaryota; kingdom Metazoa; phylum Arthropoda; class Malacostraca; order Decapoda; family Cambaridae; genus Procambarus; species Procambarus clarkii. Next base: position 1,889,018 of record NC_091157.1, read on the forward strand.
TGCTAGTCTCATGTACACCCACTCCTAGTCTCCTCCACACTCTCCTAGTCTCCTCCACACTCACTCCTAGTCTCCTACACACTAACTCCTTCAAACTCACTCCTAGTCTCCTCCACACTAACTCCTTCACACTCACTCCAGGTCTCTTCCACACTCACTCCTAGCCTCCTCTACACTCACTTCTAGTCTCCTCCACACTTACTCCTAGTCTCCTCTACACTCACTCCAAGACACCTCTAATCCCACTTCTAGTCTTCTCCACACTCACGCACGTCTCATCAACACCCACTCCTAGTCTCCTCCACACTCATTCCTACATTCCTAGTCTCCTCTACCCCCCTCTTCTAGTCTCTTGTACACACACTCCTAGTCTACTCCACACGCACTCCTAGTCTCCTCTACACTCACACCTAGTCTCCTCCACACTTCTAGTCTCTTCCACATCCACTCCTACTCTCCTCTACACCCATTCCTAGTCTCCTCCAAACTGTCTCCTCCACACTCACTCCTAGTCTCCTCCACACTAACTCCTTCACACTCACTCCTAATCTCCTCAACACACTCTCCTAGTCTCTTCTACACCCATTCCTAGTCTCCTCCACACTTCTTGTCACATTCATTCCTTCTCCAAGTCTCATCAACACCTACTCCTAGTCTCCTCCACACTCACTCCTACTCTCCTCTCTACTCACTCCTAGTCTCCTCTACACCCACTCCTGGTCTCCTCCACACTCACTCCAAGTCTCCTCCACAGGCACTGCTAGTCTTGCGTAAACCCACTCCTAGCCTCTTCCATACTTTCCTAGTCTCGTCCACACTCACTCCTAGTCTCATCCACAATCACTCCTAATCTTCTCTACACTCATTCCTAGTCTCTTCTACCCACTCCTAGTCACTTGCACACACACTTCTAGTCTCTTCCACACACACTCTTAGTCCACTTCACATCCACTCCTAGTCTCCTCTGCACTCACTCTTAGTCTCCTCCACACCAACTCCTAATCTCATCTATAACCACTTCAAGTCCCCTCCTCTCCCTCTCCTAGTCTCCTTCACACACACTCCTAGTCTCCTCCACACAAACTCTTAGTCTCCTCCACACTCACTCCTAGTCTCCTCTAAACTCACTCATAGTCTCCTCCACACTCACTCCTAGTCTCCTCTAAATTCACTCTTAGTCTCCTCCGCACTCACTCCTAGTCTCCTCCACACACACACTCCTAGTATCCTCCACACTCATTCCCAGTATCCTATAGTCTCACTCATAGTCTCCTCCACACTCCCTCGTAGTCTCCTCTACACTCACTCCTAGTCTCCTCCACACTCACTCTTAGTCTCTCCCACAATCATTTCTTGTCCTCTCGACACCCCTTTCCTAGTTCCGTCAATAGAAAATGGGATATGATTGCAACGTAGTACTATAAATTCACCAGCTATTCTGTTGGGAATTATTCTTAAATACATTAGTCTTTGGACTTTTAATATCATAAAAACATCTTATTTTAATTAACTTAATTATCAGTATCAAAATAGAGTAAATGTGACCCTTCTATCACTTACTGACAATGGACAAGGAGAGCCAAGGCGTCAGTGGTGGGGGAGAGGTCAGCCATTGTTTGTTAAGACCAGAGGCGCAGAGGAGCAGATTCAGCTCCTATAATTTCTCTTGGACGAAGTGTTATGGAGATCAAAGTGTTCTACGATCATCAACAAGCTGTCAACATAAACAAGGGAAGTGTCCTACCGAAACCCGTTTATATAACCATTTCTGGCCAGTTAATGTTAGGTAGATAAGGGCGAACCGGTTAGGATGCGAACGAGCCTCTTAATAAAGGTAATTAAGCCTTGGTCCATATCATATATAATATACAGTGTTTTCTCTGATATAGCTGTCATATATTTGGATTCCGGCTTTATAGCTAGTGCCCTTTGACAGGAACAAGAAAAGGAAGCAAGAATTTATCTTGGTACATCAGTTACTATGGGTGACGGAAGCAAGCCTCACACGAGGATAATTTGGTGTCTACATCCAAGTTATACCTGGTGGACTAAGCCTGCTGTACAATAAGATAAGGCACCTCCAATATATTTAGTAATATATGTAGTTAATACTGTAGTTTGATTGTAGTTTTGGCTGCATATATATACATTTAATATAAAACCCCCTAAAATGTAAGGATTGATTTGAGATTGTTGCAGAAATACAGTCCACTTAACATCATACCAATTGCTATCGAAATATATAAATTAATGTATATATAAATTCTTTATAAATTCATAAAAATTAAATAAATATAAATCTCACAGTCTGTTCACACAACTCCTAGTCTCCCCCACACTCAGTCCTAGTCTCCTCCACACACACTCCTTGTCTCCTCAACACTCACTCATAGTCTCCTCCACACTCACTCCAACTCTCCTTCATACTCTGGCCTTGTCTCCTCTACCCTCACTCTCAATCTTTTCCACACTCACTCCCAGTCTCCTTCACAATCACTCCTAGTCTCCCCTTCACTCACTTCTAGTCTCCTCTCTAATCACTCCCAGTCTCCTTCACAATCACTCCTGGTCTTCTACACACCCACTCCTAGTTTCCTCAACGCCAACTCCTAGTCTCCTCCACACCCACTCCTAGTCTCCACCACACTAACTCCTTCACACTCACTCGTAGTCTCCTTTACACTCACACCTAGTCTCCTCCACACTCAATCATGTCTACTCCACATACACTCGTAGTCTCCTCCACACTCACTTCTAGTCTCCTCTACACTCACTCTTGGTCTCCTCTTCACCCACTTCTAATCTTTTCCACACCCACTCCTAGTCTCCTCTACACCCAATCCTAGTCGCCACACTAACTCCTTCACACTCACTCCTAGTCTCCTTCACGCACACTCCTAGTCTCCTCCACACTCACTCCTAGTCTCTTCCTCACTCACGCCTATTCTCCTGCACACCCACTCCTAGTCTCCTCTACACCCATTCCTAGTCTCCTCCAAACTAACTCCTTCACACTCACTCCTAATCTCCTCTACACTCCTGCTTAGTCTCCTCCACTCCCACTTCTAGTCTCATCTACACCCACTTCTAGTCTCCTCTACACTCACTCCTAGTCTCCTCTGCTCCACACTCACTCCTAGTTTCCTCTGCAGTCACAGTTAGTCTCCTCCACCCTCACTCCTTGTCTCCTCTACTCCCACTCCTGTTCTCCTCTACATTCACTCCTAGTCTCCTCCACACACATTCCTAGTCTCCTCAACAATAACTCCTTCACACTCACTCCTAGTCTCCTCCTCACTCACGCCTATTCTCCTGCACACCCACTCCTAGTCTCATCAACACCCACTCCTAGTCTCCTCCACAATCACTCCTAATCTCCTCTACACTCATTCCAAGTCTCCTCTACCCACTCCTAATCCCTAGTACACACTTTCCTTATTTCTTCCACACACACTCCTAGTCTCTTCCACACCCACTCCTTGTCACCTCTTCACTCAAACCTAGTCTCCTCCACTCACTCCTAGTCTCCTGCACACGCACTCCTACTCTCCTCTACACCCATTCCTAGTCTCCTCTACATTACCTCCTTCACTGTCACTCCTAGTCTCCTCCACACACACTCCTAGTCTCCTCCACACACACTCCTAGTCTCCTCCACACACACTCCTAATTTCCTCTACACTTTCTCTTAGACTCCTCTACACTCATTCATAGTCTCCTCAACACTCACTCCTAGTCTCCTCCACACTCAGTCCTAGTCTTCTTCACACTCACTCCTAGTCTCTTCTACAGTCACTCTTAGTCTCCTCAACACTCACTCGTAGTCTCCCCTAAACACACTCCTAGCCTCCTCTACACTCACTTCCTGTCTCCTCTACACCCACAACTAGTCTCCTTCACACACTCTTAGTCTCCTCCACACCCACTCCTAGTCTCCTCTACACTCACACCTAGTCTTCTCCACACTCCTTGTCTTCCACACCCACTCCTAGTCTCCTCAAAAACCACTCCTAATCTCCTCTACACTCACTCCTAGTCTTTTCCACACTCACTAGTAATCTCCTCTACACTCACTCTTAGTCTCCTTTATACTTACACTTTGTCTCCTCCACACTCATTCGTAGTCTCATCTACACACACTCCTAATACCCTCCCAACACACACTCCTAGTCTCTTCAACACACACTCCTAGTCTCTTCAACACTCACTCCTAGTCTCTTCTACAGTCACTCCTGGTCTCCTCAACACTCACTCCTAGTTTCACCTAAACACACTCCTAGTCTCCTCTACATTCACTTCCTGTCTCCTCTACACCCACTCCTAGTCTCCACCACACTAACTCCTTCACACTCACTCCTAGTCTCCTTTACACTCACACCTAGTCTCCTCCACACTCAATCATGTCTTCTCCACACACACTCGTAGTCTCCTCCACACTCACTTCTAGTCTCCTCTACACTCACTCTTGGTCTGCTCCTCACCAACTTCTGGTCTTTTCCACACCCACTCCTAGTCTCCTCTACACCCAATCCTAGTCTCCACACTAACTCCTTCACACTCACTCCTAGTCTCATCTACACCCACTTCTAGTCTCCTCCATACTCACTCCTAGTCTCCTCTAAACACACTCTTGGTCTCCTCCACCCTCGCTCCTTGTCTCCTCTACACCCACTATTATTCTCCTTTACACTCTCTCATAGTCTCCTCCACACACACTCTCAGTCTCCTCTACACTCACTCTTAGTCTCCTCCACACCCAATCCTAGTCTCCTCCACACAAACTCCTAGTCTCCTTAACACACACTCTTAGTCTCTTCCACACACACTCCTAGTCTACTCCACACCCACTCCTATTCTCCTCTCCACTCACACCTAGTCTCCTCCACACTCATTGTCTAGTCCTCACCCACTCCTAGTCTCCTCCAAAATCTCCTCTACACTCACTCCTAGTCTCCTCCACACTCAATCCTAGTCACATCTACACCCAATCCTAGTCTCCTCTTCACTCACTCTTAGTCTCCTCCACACTCACTCCTAATCTCCTCTACACCCACTCCTAGTCTCCTCCACACACAGTCCTAGTCTCCTATACAGCCTCTCCTAGTCTCCTCCACACACACTCTTAGTCTGCTCAACACCCACTCTTAGCTACACTCACACCTAGTCTCCCCCACACTCCTTGTCTTCCACACCCACTTCTAGTCTCCTCCACAATCACTCCTAATCTCCACTACACTCACTCCTAGTCTCCTCCACACTCACTAGTAATCTCCTCTACACTCACTCTTAGTCTCCTCTACACTCACTCTTAGTCTCCTCTATACTTACACTTTGTCTCCTTCACACTCATTCGTAGTCTCATCTACACACACTCCTAATACCTTCCCAACACACACTCCTAGTCTCCTCAACACTCACTCCTAGTCTCCTCCACACTCACTCCTAGTCTCCTCTACACCAATTCCTACTCTCCTCCACACTCAGTCCTAGTCTCCTCTACAGCCTCTCCTAGTCTCCTCAACACTCACTCCTAGTCTCACCTAAACACAATCCTAGTCTCCTCCACACAAACTCCTAGTCTCCTTAACACACACTCTTAGTCTCTTCCACACACACTCCTAGTCTACTCCACACCCACTCCTATTCTCCTCTACACTCACACCTAGTCTCCTCCACACTCATTGTCTAATCCACACCCACTCCTAGTCTCCTCCAAAATCTCCTCTACACTCACTCCTAGTCTCCTCCACACTCAATCCTAGTCACATCTACACCCAATCCTAGTCTCCTCCACACTCACTCTTAGTCTCCTCCACACTCACTCCTAGTCTCCTCTACACCCACTCCTAGTCTCCTCAACACACACTCTTAGTCTCTTCCACACACACTCCTAGTCTACTCCACACTCAATCCTATTCTCCTCTACACTCACACCTAGTCTCCTCCACACTCATAGTCTCCTTCACACTCAATCGTAGTCTCTTCCGCACCCACTACTAGTCTCTTCAACACTCATTCCTAGTCTCCTCCACACTCAATCCTAGTCACATCTACACCCAATCCTAGTCTCCTCAACACTCACTCCTAGTCTCCTCCACATTCATTCCTAGTCTCCTCCACACACAGTCCTAGTCTCCTATACAGCCTCTCCTAGTCTCCTCCACACTCACTCCTAGTTTCTTTTTACTGTCACTCCTAGTGTCCTCAACACTCACTCCTAGTCTCCCCTAAATACACTCCTACTCTCCTCTACACTCACTTCCTGTCTCTTCTACACCCACACCTAGTCTCCTCCACACACACTCTTAGTCTCCTCAACTCCCACTCCTAGCTACACTCACACCTAGTCTCCCCCACACTCCTTGTCTTCCACACCCACTCCTAGTCTCCTCCACAATCACTCCTAATCTCCACTACACTCACTCCTAGTCTCCTCCACACTCACTAGTAATCTCTTCTACACTCACTCTTAGTCTCCTCTACACTCACTCTTAGTCTCCTCTATACTTACACTTTGTCTCCTCCACACTCATTCGTAGTCTCATCTACACACACTCCTAATACCTTCCCAACTCACACTCCTAGTCTCCTCAACACTCACTCCTAGTCTCCTCCACACTCACTCCTAGTCTCCTCTACACCAATTCCTACTCTCCTCCACACTCAGTCCTAGTCTCCTCTACAGCCTCTCCTAGTCTCCTCTACACTCACTCCTAGTCTCACCTAAACACAATCCTAGTCTCCTCTACATTCACTTCCTGTCTCCTCTACACCCACTCCTAGTCTCCACCACACAAACTCCTTCACACTCACTCCTAGTCTCCTTTACATTCACACCTAGTCTCCTCCACACTCAATCATGTCTACTCCACACACACTCGTAGTCTCCTCCACACTCACTTCTAGTCTCCTCTACACTCACTCTTGGTCTCCTCCTCACCCACTTCTAATCTTTTCCACACCCACTCCCAGTCTCCTCTACACCCAATCCTAGTCTCCACACTAACACCTTCACACTCACTCCTAGTCTCATCTACACCCACTTCTAGTCTCCTCCACATTCACTCCTAGTCTCCTCTACACGCACTCCTGGTCTCTTCCATATCCACTCCAAGTCTTCTCTATACCCACTCCTATTCTCCTCTACACTCACTCCTAGTCTCCTCCACACACATTCCTCGTCTCCTCCATAATAACTCCTTCACACTCACTCCTATTCTCCTGCACACCCACTCCTAGTCTCATCAGCACCCACTTCTAGTCTCCTCCACAATCACTCCTAATCTCCTCTACACTCATTCCAAGTTTCCTCTACCTACTCCTAATCCCTAGTACATACTCTCCTAGTCTCTTCCACACACACTCCTAGTCTACTCCACACCCACTCCTATTCTCCTCTACACTCACACCTAGTCACTTCCACATTCATAGTCTCATCCACACCCACTCCTAGTCTCCTCCAAAATCTTTCGTAATCTCCTCTACACTCACTCCTAGTCTCCTTCACTCTCCCTCCTAGTCTCTTCCACACCCACTCCTTGTCTCCTCTTCACTCAAACCTAGTCTCCTCCACTTTACTAGTCTCATCCACACCCACTCCTAGTCTCCTCTACACCCATTCCTAGTCTCTTTCACATTAACTCCTTCTCTCTCACTCCTAGTCTCCACCACTCACTCCTAGTCTCCTCCACACACACTCCTACTCTCCTCTACACCCATTCCTAGTCTCTTCCACATTAACTCCTTCACTCCCACTCCTAGTCTCCTCCACACACACTCTTAATTTCCTCTACACTTTCTCTTAGTCTCCTCTTCACTCATTCATAGTCTCCTCCACACACACTCCATGTCTTCTCCATAATTACTCTTAGTTTCCTCCACACGCACTCATTGTCTCCTCTGCACACACACCTAGTCTCCTCCACACTCCTAGTCTCATCCACACACTCGTAGCCTCATCCACACCAACTCTTAGTCTCCTCCACACACACTATTAGTCTTCTCCACACCTATTCCTAGTCTCTTCCACATTAACTCCTTCACTCCCACTCCTAGTCTCCTCCACACACAATCTTAGTTTCCTCTACGCTCACTCTTAGTCTCCTCTACACTCATTCATAGTCTCCTCCACACACACTCCTAGTCTTCTCCACACACTCCTAGTCTCCTCCACACCCACTCCTAGTCTCCTCTACACTCACTCCTAGTCTCATCTACACCCACTCCTAGTCTCCTCCACACTCAGTCCTAGTCTCCTATACAGCCTCTCCTAGTCTCCTCCACACTCACTCCTAGTCTCTTCTACAGGCACTCCTATTCTACAGGCACTCCTATTCTCCTCAACACTCACTCCTAGTTTCCCCTAAACACACTCCTAGTCTCCTCTACACTCACTTCCTGTCTCCTCTACAACCACTCCTAGTCTCCTCCACACACACTCTTAGTCTCCTCCACACCCACCCCTAGTCTCTTTTACACTCACACCTACTCTCCTCCACACCCATTCCAAGTCTCCTCCACAATCACCCCTAATCTCCTCTACACTCACTCTTAGTCTCCTCTATACTTACACTTTGTCTCCTCCACACTCATTCGTAATCTCATCTACACACACTCCTAATACCCTCCCAACACACACTTCTAGTCTCATCCTCACCCACTTCTAGTGTCCTCCACAATTACTTCTAATCTCCCCTACTCTCATTCTTTGTCTCTTCTAAACCCTCTCCAAGTCGATTGTACACACACTTCTAGTCTCCTACACACACCCTTTCCTAGTCTCCTCTACACCCATTCCTACTCTCCTCCACACTCAGTCCTAGTCTCCTCTACAGCCTCTCGTAGTCTCCTCCACACTCACTCCTAGTCTCTTCTACAGTCAGTCCTAGTCTCCTCAACACTCACTCCTAGTCTCACCTAAACACACTCCTAGTCTCCTCTACATTCACTTCCTGTCTCCTCTACACCCACTACTAGTCTCCACCACACTAACTCCTTCACACTCACTCGTAGTCTCCTTTACACTCACACCTAGTCTCCTCCACACTCAATCATGTCTACTCCACACACACTCGTAGTCTCCTCCACACTCACTTCTAGTCTCCTCTACACTCACTCTTGGTCTCCTCCTCACCCACTTCTAATCTTTTCCACACCCACTCCCAGTATCCTCTACACCCAATCCTAGTCTCCTCACTAACTCCTTCACACTCACTCCTAGTCTCATCTACACCCACTTCTAGTCTCCTCCACACTCACTCCTAGTCTCCTCTACACGCACTCCTGGTCTCCTCCATATTCACTCCAAGTCTTCTCTACACCCACTCCTATTTTCCTCTACACTCACTCCTATTCTCCTCCACACACATTCCTCGTCTCCTATACAATAACTCCTTCACACTCACTCGTAGTCTCATCACAACCACTTCTAGTCTCCTCCACAATCATTCCTAATCTCCTCTACACTCATTCCAAGTTTCCTCTACCTACTCCTAATCCCTAGTACATACTCTCCTAGTCTCTTCCACACACACTCCTAGTCTACTCCACACCCACTCCTATTCTCCTCTACACTCACACCTAGTCACTTCCACACTCATAGTCTCATTCACACCCACTCCTAGTCTCCTCCAAAATCTCTCCTAATCTCCTCTACACTCACTCCTAGTCTCCTTCACTCTCACTCCTAGTCTCTTCCACACCCACTCCTTGTCTCCTCTTCACTCAAACCTAGTCTCCTCCACATTACTAGTCTCATCCACACCCATTCCTAGTCTCCTCTACACCCATTCCTAGTCTCTTCCACATTAACTCCTTCTCTCTCACTCCTAGTCTGCTCCACTCACTCCTAGTCTCCTCAACACACACTCCTACTCTCCTCTGCACCCATTTCTAGTCTCTTCCACACTAACTACTTCACACTCACTCCTAGTCTCATCCACACACTCCTAGTCTCATCCACACCAACTCGTAGTCTCCTCCACACACACTATTAGTCTTCTCCACACACACTCTTAGTTTCCTCTACGCTCACTCTTAGTCTCCTCTACACTCATTCATAGTCTCCTCCACACACACTCCTAGTCTTCTCCACACACTCCTCGTCTCCTCCACACCCACTACTAGTCTCCTCTACACTCACTCCTAGTCTCATCTACACCCACTCCTAGTCTCCTCCACACTCAGTCCTAGTCTCCTATACAGCCTCTCCTAGTCTCCTCCACACTCACTCCTAGTCTCTTCTACAGGCACTCCTAGTCTCCTCAACACTCACTCCTAGTTTCCCCTAAACACACTCCTAGTCTCCTCTACACTCACTTCCTGTCTCCTCTACAACCACTCCTAGTTTCCTCCACACACACTCTTAGTCTCCTCCACACCCTCCCCTAGTCTCCTTTACACTCACACCTAGTCTCCTCCACACTCCTCGTCTTCCACACCCACTCCAATTCTCCTCCACAATCACCCCTAATCTCCTCTACACTCACTCTTAGTCTCCTCTATACTTACACTTTGTCTCCTCCACACTCATTCGTAATCTCATCTACACACACTCCTAATACCCTCCCAACACACACTTCTAGTCTCATCCTCACCCACTTCTAGTGTCCTCCACAATTACTTCTAATCTCCCCTACTCTCATTCTTTGTCTCTTCTAAACCCTCTCCAAGTCGATTGTACACACACTTCTAGTCTCCTACACACACCCTTTCCTATTCTCCTCTACACCCATTCCTACTCTCCTCCACACTCAGTCCTAGTCTCCTCTACAGCCTCTCGTAGTCTCCTCCACACTCACTCCTAGTCTCTTCTACAGTCACTCCTAGTCTCCTCAACACTCACTCCTAGTCTCACCTAAACACACTCCTAGTCTCCTCTACATTCACTTCCTGTCTCCTCTACACCCACTACTAGTCTCCACCACACTAACTCCTTCACACTCACTCGTAGTCTCCTTTATACTCACACCTAGTCTCCTCCACACTCAATCATGTCTACTCCACACACACTCGTAGTCTCCTCCACACTCACTTCTAGTCTCCTCTACACTCACTCTTGGTCTCCTCCTCACCCACTTCTAATCTTTTCCACACCCACTCCCAGTATCCTCTACACTAAATCCTAGTCTCCTCACTAACTCCTTCACACTCACTCCTAGTCTCATCTACACCCACTTCTAGTCTCCTCCACACTCACTCCTAGTCTCCTCTACACGCACTCCTGGTCTCCTCCATATTCACTCCAAGTCTTCTCTACACCCACTCCTATTTTCCTCTACACTCACTCCTATTCTCCTCCACACACATTCCTCGTCTCCTCCACAATAACTCCTTCACACTCACTCGTAGTCTCATCAACACCCACTTCAAGTCTCCTCCACAATCACTCTTAATCTCCTCTACACTCATTCCAAGTTTCCTCTACCTATTCCTAATCCCTAGTACATACTCTCCTAGTCTCTTCCACACACACTCCTAGTCTACTCCACACCCACTCCTATTCTCCTCTACACTCACACCTAGTCACTTCCACACTTATAGTCTCATTCACACCCACTCCTAGTCTCCTCCAAAATTTCTCCTAATCTCCTCTACACTCACTCCTAGTCTCCTTCACTCTCACTCCTAGTCTCTTCCACACCCACTCCTTGTCTCCTCTTCACTCAAACCTAGTCTCCTCCACATTACTAGTCTCATCCACACCCATTCCTAGTCTCCTCTACACCCATTCATAGTCTCTTCCACATTAACTCCTTCTCTCTCACTCCTAGTCTGCTCCACTCACTCCTAGTCTCCTCCACACACACTCCTACTCTCCTCTGCACCCATTTCTAGTCTCTTCCACACTAACTACTTCACACTTCCCCCCTTCACTGGATCCCCCGCCCCTCATTCCAGTATCCTCTGAGATCCTGTTACCCACCTCACAGGTCCTCACACCCATGGAACAGCCTCCCCCACCAGCAGAACACTCACCAAGGAGGCGATTTGAGAAGGGACAGAAGATAGTGAGCCTCAAAGCGATGTACACTAACATAGATGGAATTACAAATAAAGCAAATGAGCTTGGAGAACTGGTACTAGAGGAAAACCCAGACATAATAGCCCTCACAGAAACAAAGATCACGAAAACAATAACAAATGCAGTGTTTCCACAGGACTATTATGTTATGCGGAAAGAGAGGGAAGGAAGAGGTGGGGGTGGTGTAGCTCTGCTGGTAAGAAAAGGCTGGGATTTTGAGGAGATGGATATTCAGGGCTGTGAAGGTTTCAGTGACTACATAGCAGGTACTGTAACAAATGGAGGGAAAAAAATTATAGTCGCAGTCATATATAATCCACCACCAAATGACAGAAGACCTAGACAGGAATATGATAGAAACAACATGGCCACCATTAACATAATAGAAAGAGCAGCTTCTGTTGCTAGCAGGAATGGATCTGGACTACTAATTATGGGAGACTTCAACCATGGGAAGATAGATTGGAAGAACAGAGACCCGCATGGAGGACCAGAAACATGGAGAGCTAAGCTGCTGGACGTGGCAACAAGAAACTTTCTAAGCCAGCATACCAAAGAGCCAACAAGAATGAGAGGAGAAGATGAACCAGCAATGCTTGATTTGATATTTACCCTAAATGAATAGGATATAAGGGAAGTTAAGATGGAAGCGCCCTTGGGAATGAGTGACCACAGTGTATTGAACTTTGAGTACCTGGTAGAGCTAGGACTTATCTCCCCCCAAAAAGAACTAGGAATCAAAAGGCTGGCATACCGAAAGGGGAATTATGAACAGATGAGAAGTTTCCTAAGTGAAATACCTTGGGACACAGACCTCAGAGACAAGTCTGTACAGGGTATGATGGACTATGTTACCCAAAAGTGTCAGGAGGCAGTAAACAGGTTCATCCCGGCCCAAAGGGAAAAATCCGAGAAGCAACAAAAGAATCCATGGTATAATAGGGCATGTATGGAAGCGAAGAAACTGAACAAGAAGGCGTGGAGGAACTTCCGGAATAACAGAACACCAGAAAGCAGGGAGAGATACCAGAGAACCAGGAATGAGTACGTCAGGGTGAGAAGAGAAGCAGAGAAAATTTTTGAAAATGATATAGCAAACAAAGCCAAGACCGAACCAAAGCTACTCCACAGTCACATCAGAAGGAAAACAACAGTGAAAGAACAGGTATTGAAACTTAGAACAGGCGAGGACAGGTATACAGAGAATGACAGAGAGGTGTGTGAGGAACTCAACAAGAGGTTCCAGGAGGTCTTCACAATAGAACAGGGTGAGGTCACTGTGCTAGGAGAAAGGGAGGTAAACCAGGCGGCCTTGGAGGAGTTCGAAATTACGAGAGAGGAGGTCAAGAGACACCTGCTGGATCTGGATGTTAGAAAGGCTGTTGGTCCAGATGGGATCTCACCATGGGTACTGAAAGACTGTGCAGAGGCACTTTGCTTGCCACTCTCCATAGTGTATAGTAAATCACTAGAGACGGGAGACCTACCAGAAATATGGAAGACGGCGAATGTGGTCCCAATATACAAAAAGGGCGACAGACAAGAGGCACTGAACTACAGGCCAGTGTCCTTGACTTGTATACCATGCAAGGTGATGGAGAAGATCGTGAGAAAAAACCTGGTAACACATCTGGAGAGAAGGGACTTCGTGACAAATCGCCAACATGGATTCAGGGAGGGTAAATCTTGCCTTACAGGCTTGATAGAATTCTACGATCAGGTGACACAGATTAAGCAAGAAAGAGAGGGCTGGGCGGACTGCATTTTCTTGGATTGTCGGAAAGCCTTTGACACAGTACCGCATAAGAGGCTGGTACATAAGCTGGAGAGACAGGCAGGTGTAGCTGGTAAGGTGCTCCAGTGGATAAGGGAGTATCTAAGCAATAGGAAGCAGAGAGTTACGGTGAGGGGTGAGACCTCCGATTGGCGTGAAGTCACCAGTGGAGTCCCACAGGGCTCTGTACTCGGTCCTATCTTGTTTCTGATATATGTAAATGATCTCCCGGAGGGTATCGATTCATTTCTCTCAATGTTTGCGGACGATGCTAAAATTATGAGAAGGATTAAAACAGAAGAGGACTGTTTGAGGCTTCAAGAAGACCTAGACAAGCTGAAGGAATGGTCGAACAAATGGTTGTTAGAGTTTAACCCAACCAAATGTAATGTAATGAAGATAGGTGTAGGGAGCAGGAGGCCAGATACAAGGTATCATCTGGGAGAGGAAATTCTTCAGGAGTCAGAGAAGGAAAAAGACTTGGGGGTTGATATCACGCCAGACCTGTCTCCTGCAGCACATATCAAGCGGATAACATCAGCGGCATATGCCAGGCTGGCCAACATACGAACGGCATTCAGAAACTTGTGTAAAGAATCATTCAGAACTTTGTATACCACATATGTCAGGCCAATCCTGGAGTATGCAGCCCCAGCATGGAGTCCATATCTAGTCAAGGATAAGACTAAACTGGAAAAGGTTCAAAGGTTTGCCACCAGACTAGTACCCGAGCTGAGAGGTATGAGCTACGAGGAGAGACTACGGGAATTAAACCTCACTTCGCTGGAAGACAGAAGAGTTAGGGGGGACATGATCACCACATTCAAGATTCTGAAGGGGATTGATAGGGTAGATAAAGACAGTCTATTTAACACAAGGGGAACACGCACAAGGGGACACAGGTGGAAACTGAGTGCCCAAATGAGCCACAGAGATATTAGAAAGAACTTTTTTAGTGTCAGAGTGGTTGACAAATGGAATGCATTAGGAAGTGATGTGGTGGAGGCTGACTCCATACACAGTTTCAAGTGTAGATATGACAGAGCCCAGTAGGCTCAGGAATCTGTACACCTGTTGATTGACGGTTGAGAGGCGGGACCAAAGAGCCAGAGCTCAACCCCCGCAAACACAACTAGGTGAGTACACTCACTCCTAGTCTCATCCACTCACTCCTAGTCTCATCCACACCAACTCGTAGTCTCCTCCACACACACTATTAGTCTTCTCCACACACACTCTTAGTTTCCTCTACGCTCACTCTTAGTCTCCTCTACACTCATTCATAGTCTCCTCCACACACACTCCTAGTCTTCTCCACACACTCCTCGTCTCCTCCACACCCACTCCTAGTCTCCTCTACACTCACTCCTAGTCTCATCTACACCCACTCCTAGTCTCCTCCACACTCAGTCCTAGTCTCCTATACAGCCTCTCCTAGTCTCCTCCACACTCACTCCTAGTCTCTTCTACAGGCACTCCTAGTCTCCTCAACACTCACTCCTAGTTTCCCCTAAACACACTCCTAGTCTCCTCTACACTCACTTCCTGTCTCCTCTACAACCACTCCTAGTTTCCTCCACACACACTCTTAGTCTCCTCCACACCCACCCCTAGTCTCCTTTACACTCACACCTAGTCTCCTCCACACTCCTCGTCTTCCACACCCACTCCAAGTCTCCTCCACAATCACCCCTAATCTCCTCTACACTCACTCTTAGTCTCCTCTATACTTACACTTTGTCTCGTCCACACTCATTCGTAATCTCATCTACACACACTCCTAATACCCTCCCAACACACACTTCTAGTCTCATCCTCACCCACTTCTAGTGTCCTCCACAATTACTCCTTATCTCCCCTACTCTCATTCTTTGTCTCTTCTAAACCCTCTCCAAGTCTCTTGTACACACACTTCTAGTCTCCTACACACACCCTTTCCTAGTCTCCTCTACACCCATTCCTACTCTTTTCCACACTCAGTCCTAGTCTCCTCTACAGCCTCTCGTAGTCTCCTCCACACTCACTCCTAGTCTCTTCTACAGTCACTCCTAGTCTCCTCAACACTCACTCCTAGTCTCACCTAAACACACTCCTAGTCTCCTCTACATTCACTTCCTGTCTCCTCTACAACCACTCCTAGTCTCCACCACACTAACTCCTTTACACTCACTCCTAGTCTCCTTTACACTCACACCTAGTCTCCTCCACACTCAATCATGTCTACTCCACACACACTCGTAGTCTCCTCCACACTCACTTCTAGTCTCCTCTACACTCACTCTTGGTCTCCTCCTCACCCACTTCTAATCTTTTCCACACCCACTCCTAGTCTCCTCTACACCCAATCCTAGTCTCTACACTAACTCCTTCACACTCACTCCTAGTCTCATCTAAACCCACTTCTAGTCTCCTCCTCACTCACTCCTAGTCTCCTCTTCACGCACTTCTGGTCTCCTCCACACTCAATCCAAGTCTCCTCTACACCCACTCCTAGTCTTCTCCACACTCATTCCTAGTCTCATCTACACCCACTTCTAGTCTCCTCCACACTCACGCCTAGTCTCCTGCACACCCACGTCTAGTCTCCTCCACAATCACTCCTAATCTCCTCTACACTCATTCCAAGTCTCCTCTATCTACTCCTAATCCCTAGTACATACTCTCCTAGTCTCTTCCACACACACTCATAGTCTCACCCACACCCACTCCTAGTCTCCTCCAAAATCTCTCCTAATCTCCTCTTCACTCAATCCTTGTCTCCTTAACACTCACTCCTCCACACTCACTCCTAGTCTCCTCCACAATCACTCCTAATCTCCTCTACACTCATTTCTAGTCTCCTCTACCCACTCCTAATCACTAGTACACACTCTCCTAGTCTTTTCCACACCCACTCCTATTCTCCTCTACACTCACACCTAGTCTCCTCTTCTCCCATTCCGTGTTTCCTCCACATTAACTCCTTAACTCTCACTCCTAGTGTCCTCCACACACACTACCATTCTTCTCCACACACACTCTCAGTCTCCTCTACTCTTACTCTTAGTCTCCTCCACACCCAATCCTAGTCTCCTCCACACAAACTCCTATTGTCATCTACACCTACTCCTAGTCCCCTCCTCTCCCACTCCTAGTCTCCTCTACACACACTCTTAATCTCCTCTACACTCTCTCTTAGTCTCATCTACACTCATTCATAGTCTCCTCCACACACACTCCATGTCTTCTCCATAATTACTCTTAGTCTCCTCCATACACACTCCTAGTCTCCTGAACACTCACTCCTAGTCTCCTCTACAGCCTCTCCTAGTCTCCTCAACACTCACTCCTAGTCTCCTCCACACTCAATCCTAGTCACATCTATACCCACTCCTAGTCTCCTCAACACTCGCTCCTAGACTCCTCCACACTCACTCCTAGTCTCCTCTACACCCACTCCTAATCTCCTCCACACTTAGTCCTAGTCTCCTCTACAGCCTCTCCTAGTCTCCTCTACACCCACTCCTAGTCATTTCCACACACACACTCTTAATCTACTCAACACGCACTCTTAGTCTCCTCTACACTCACACCTAGTCTCCTCCACATTTCTATTCTCATACACACAAACTTCTACTCTCCTCTACATCCATTCCTAGTCTCCTCCATACTAACTTCTAGTCTCTTCCATATACATTCCTTGTCTCCTCCACACACACTCCTAGTCTCTTCCTCACACACACTTCTAGTCTACTCCACACGCACTCCTAGTCTCCTCCACACGGTCTCTTACACACTCACTCCTAGTCTCCTCTACACCCACTCCTAGTCTACTATACACTAACTCCTAGTCTCCTCCACATACATTCCTAGTCTCCTCCACACACACTCCTAATCTCCTCTACACCCACTCCTAGTCTCATCTACACCCACTCCTAGTCTCCTCTACACTCACTTCCTGTCTCCTAAACACCCACTCCTAGTCTCCTCCACACCCTCTCCTAGTCTCCTCCACACTCATTCCTTGTCTCCTCTACCCCTTTTCCTAGTCTCTTGTACACACACTCTCCTAGTCTCTTCCATGCACACACACTCCTAGTCTACTCCACACGCACTCGTAGTCTCCTCCACACACACTCTTAGTCTCCTCTACACTCTCTCTTAGCCTCCTGTACTCTCATTCATAGTCTCCTACACACACACTCCTAGTCTCCTCCACATTCACTCCTAGTCTCCTCTAAACTCACTCTTACTCTCCTCCACACTCACTCCTAGTCTCATCCACACCTACTCCTAATCTCCTCCAAAATCACTCCTAATCTCCTCTACACTCGTTCCTAGTCTCCTCTACCCCCACTCCTAGTCTCTTGTACACACACTTCTTGTCTCTTCCACACACACTCCTAGTCTCCTCTACACCCATTCCTAGTCTCCTCCACACTCACTCCTAGTTTTTAAATTTTTAAATTTGGCCCCGAGGGCCGAGTTTATTGGGCAGCGCCACTCATCTTGTGTGTGGACACACCGCCATAGCAGCATGTACAACACTCCTCAATAGGAAGAAAACCCGCTGGGTTGTTTAACCTGTCACTTGTACCCAGACACAGCTGGGACTTGCTTAACTGTCTCAAGTAAACAGCTCCTCAAACAAGAAGATTAACATCTATCAACCCTTAAAAGCTTACGTTATCTCGCTTGTGCAAAATGGGGAAATCTTTTAAGAACAGTATCAATATTTGACAAAGAGTGTTTTTCTAACTCAAACAATGTGGGGTTTATTATTCTACACGTACTTCTAATGTCTCTCAGGTGTTCCATTCACGTAGATAGTGGTCAAGGCGGAGTTCATCACTCTCACCACAGATTCTGCAACTTTGCTGATCAACTGTTGTTTCCATTCCATATTTCCATGGATATTTGTATCCAAGACCGATTCTCGCTATTACTGACTCTCTCTCTCGTCCTCCTCCTCTTCGGCCATAATGATTGGGATTGCCAGCTGCAACCATGTTGTACCATCGTACAGATTCACTGGTTTGTGCTTCTATCCTCCTTTCCTCAGTTACCTTGTCACGGTGATGTTGCAATACCTCTAATTTATAGTAGAGTCTTGGGTATGAAGTATTCAATATGGTCTCCTTCAGCGCCTTCAGCAGCCAGCACATCTGCTCGTTCATTCCCACATATTCCAACATGGCAGGGGATCCACAGAAACTTGATGACTCTTCCCTGATTGGTAAGTGCTCTCACAGCTCTCTTAATTTCAGCGACTATTGCAAGATTTTCTGCTCGATTTTTATTTAGGCTTTGCAGTGCTGCTTTTGAATCGGTGCAAATCACTGCACCATTAGTGTTCCGTTCAAGAAACCTTAACGCTATAACAATGGCAGTTAGCTCTGCTTGCGTTGAAGAGGTATAGTTCTCAATACGTGCTTTTTCTTCATTTCCGCGTTGGAAAGTATTATCCTTGATTACCGTGTATGCTGCACCAGCCCTTCTATTGACAGGATTAGTTGACCCGTCAGTGTAGATTTGATCTAGTTTATCTCCGGCTTCTTTATAAATTTCCTCGAGATACTTGTGCTTCATTTTTTGTGGTAACATGTTGGATTTTTTCATTGCCATTTCATTGATGATGATCTTGCATGAGTTATCCTCCCAGGGAGGTAACCTCTCTACAGGCAGGAGCTCACGGGCTTGCTCAAGCAGGTGGAGTTCTTCGAGGTAGCATACTGATCTGTGATGCCATTTTTTGCTTCTCCTGTTTCCCTCTGAAAGTACCACAGAGCTCAGTTTTTTCTTAACAATATCATTGTAATGGGGATCTCTGGCTATCCTAATTGCAAGCTTAACATTCTGCTCCTTAATTCTGCTTTTAACACTGGGAAGGGACAACTCTTCTCCTAGATTAGACGTTTTGGCAGTTCTTGGAACTCCAAGAATGATTGTCATGGCTTCATTTTGAATGCTTTCAAGCCTTTTCATATCGCTTTGGGAGTAGGTGCACAGAACTGGTGCGGCATAGTCTATGACGGAGCGCACATAGGCTGTGTACATCATTTTAAGCACGGCAATAGAGGCTCCATGTCTATTCCAGGTCATAGCTTTCAGTGCCCTGAGTCGACTTTTGCATGTTCCTATGAGTTGATTGAGCTCCTCTTTCTTCCCCTTGTTAGAGCCGACAGTGACGCCAAGGTACCGATAGTGGTCAACCCATTCACGTGTTACACCATTAATTTGCAGTTCTTCATTTGCTCTCCGCTTGTGATGAGAGTATGCCTTCGTCTTGTTTGTGGAGAGAGTGAAACCGAGTTCAATACATTTCCTTCCAAGGAGTTCAATGGACTGTTCAATTTTTCCCAAGGTGGGAGCTTGTATTAGAACATCATCTGCATATCCCACTTGTTGTGTTCCTTCCGGAAAATCAATATTTGCAATGGCGTTCATAAGTACATTGAATAGTGTAGGGCTTAAGACTGCGCTTTGGGGGGTCCCGAGTTCCATATTCATTGTTCTGG
The DNA here is from genome assembly GCF_040958095.1 of Procambarus clarkii. Taxonomy (NCBI): domain Eukaryota; kingdom Metazoa; phylum Arthropoda; class Malacostraca; order Decapoda; family Cambaridae; genus Procambarus; species Procambarus clarkii. The sequence continues at coordinate 1,909,311 of NC_091157.1, forward strand.
AGACTGCTCCAGAACATTGAAGCAAACCTTGGCTTTCCTTCCTGTGAGGTAGTCTTCAACCCATTTCAAGAGTCTCCCCTTGACACCCATGCATGCAAGCTCGTCCAGGATCGCAATCCCCTGTGCTTTGTCGAAGGCTCCTTTGATGTCAACAAATACAGAGTACCTAGCCGTGTCATTAGCCAAGTAATAAACTATACAATTTGCTGTGCTCCGTCCTTTAACAAATCCATTGACCCCCTCCCCTAACCTGCCTATTTTGTGCAACAGTCGGTTTAGGATGATCCTTTCAAGCATCTTGCAAGTGCATGACATGAGACTGATAGGTCTGTAATTACCAGGGTCATTGGGCTTCCGTATGGGAACAATTATTGCGTGTTTCCATTGTGTGGTTAGTCTCCTAAACTCACTCCTACTCTTCTCTACACCCACTCCTGGTCTCCTCCACATTCACTCCTAGTCTCCTCACGCATTCCTAGTCTCCTCTACACTCATTCATAGTCTCCTCCACACTCACTCCTAGTCTCCTCTACACTCATTCATAGTCGAGAAGTGAACCCAGATGTAATCGGACTGACAGAAACAAAACTCTCAGGCATCAAAACAAATTGGTGTTTCCCCAGGACTACACTGTAATAAGGAAAGAGAGGGGAAGGACGGGAAGGAGGTGGAGTGGCTCTATTAATGAGAAAGGAATGGAGTTTCAAGGAGATGGTCATCCCGGGCTGTGAGGGATTCAGAGACTACATAACAGGCACTCATGACATTGGGAGGACCAAACGTAGTAGTAGCAGTGATATATAACCCTCCACCAAATGACAGAAGACCCAGACAAGAGTATGACAACAACAACATGGCAGTTAACACTATAATTCAGAAAACAGCCTCTGCTGCCTGTAGAAATAGATCCCATCTGCTCATCATGAGAGACTTCAATCACGGAAGGATATACTGGGAGAACAAGGAACCGCATGGAGGAGAGGATACATGGAGAGCCATACTCATGGAGGTGGCGACAAGAAACTTTCTAAGTCAACATGTCAGGGAACCCACTAGGATGAGAGGAAACGATGAACCAGCGAGACTCGACCTAGTCTTCACTCTGAACGACTGTGACATAAGGGAAATCGACTTTGAGGCCCCAGTAGGAAAGAGCGACCACAGTGTACTGGCGTTTGAGTATCTGGTTGAGGAAGAGTTATTGAACTCGAGGAGGGGTACTGAAAAAAGGCTGGCATTCCGAAAGGGAAACTGTGAGGAGATAAGAAAATTCCTAACAGATATAATATGGGAAACAGAGCTCAGGGGAAATACGACCCAAAACATGATGGACCTCATCACGCAGGAGTGCACGGAAGCAGCAAACAAGTTTGTCCCAGTCCAAAAGGAAAACAATGATATGTAGATGAGAAACCAATGGTTTATTCAGAGATGTAGACTAGCTAAGCAGCAAAGTAAAAGGGCATGGAGAAACTATAGGAATAACAGGACACTTGAGAGCAGAGAAAGATACCAGAATGCCAGGAATGAGTATGTCAGGATGAGAAGAGAGGCAGAAAGACAATGCGAAAATGACATTGCAAGCAAGGCAAAGACTCAACCTAAATTGCTACATAGGCACATCAGGAGAAAAACAACAGTAAAGGAACAGGTAATGAAAAAAGGAATAGGGGCAGAAGGATTCATTACAAACGACAAGGAAGTGTGTGAGGAACTGAATAAGAAATTCCAGAAGGTCTTCACCTTAGAGCAAGGAGAGATTCCAGAAATAAGAGAGAGAATAGTTAACCAGGAACCACTAGAAGAGTTTGAGATTACCAGCGGGGAAGTAAGGAAGTGTTTACAAGAGTTGGATGTGACAAAGGTTATAGGCCCAGATGGAATCTCCCCTTGGATACTAAAGGAAGGAGCAGAAGCACTGTGCCTGCCACTCTGCATAGTGTATAACAAATCACTGGCAACTACCAGAGATTTGGAAAGCAGCTAATGTAGTTCCGATATACAAGAAAGGGGATAGACAGGAGGCCCTGAACTACAAGCCAGTGTCCCTAACCTGCATACCATGAGAGCTGATGGAGAAGATTGTGCGAAGCAAGCTAGTGGATCATCTGGAGTGAAAGAACTTTGTAACACAGCATCAACATGGGTTCATGGATGGTGTTGGGAAGAAAGCTTACTCGCTATTTATTAATTGATGTTTAATTAATTATTTGATTTAAATTAATCGAAGGACCACCCTATTTTTACTGAAGAGGGAAACAGATAAATGAACAATAAACATGGACTGAATACCAGTGCCTGTGGATAATATAACTATTAAGAGTTATTCCTTAAACCTTAATGGACTGTAAATTAAATTAATGTTCTAAAATAAACTTTCCGTCCTTCACAAAATGGGGGGTTAATACCAGAAGTAAAATACTCCCAGTATGCTTCATCGAGGCTGGTTCTTCCTCAAATAAAATTAATTGCTCATACTAGGGTATAAACAAATAAACATTAAATAAATTGGTTAGTAGCAAGAATATTATATGATGGTTAAGCAAGAAATCATTCTCGTTTAAAGTTCATGAGGCTATCAAATTGTACTAGATTTCCTAAATCATGTAAAGTTATATTCTTAAATTACTACTAGTTCTCTACTGTCACGTAATGAAATAAACTAAATTGAACTAATTCAACTGCTTAGCTGTGATAGTGAACGGAGATGTAGATTCGTGATGGCGTCATCTGGTACTTGCTGTAACACGTGTGTCCCGAGCGTGGCGTGGGAAAATGAGGAGACCACGGGCGCTTCAACACAGGCTGAAATTCCAACTAAATGTACAAATTGTCTATAACAGATAAATTGCATCATCACTATTCATTAGGAGGGACAGAGCAAATTCCTTACGGACGTACTTGTTGTTTGGGGAGGTCTTGTGGTGTAACGATGGACACAGTGTTATAAAATTATAAAGAGCTCAGTTAAAGTTATGAGAAAACTTAACCTGCTGGTTGTCCACCGATGCAATCCTTGGATCGCTACTAGGCCGATTAATAGCAAGGGCCTGGCGTAGAATTGTTGGTAATTCGCCTCTCCCCGGATGCTCGTGTCACAATTCTGGTGACGTCTCTAGCAATGGTGTCGCTACGAAAGCTTCACTACGAATGGCATCGCTACGCCTCCGTCTTCCTCAACCCTCTCTCACGCATTCGCAAGAGGTTTTAGTAAGGACAGAAAATTCTTTTCGTTTAATTACTTTACGTAATGAGTTAATGTGAACAGGGTTGCAATTGTAGGGAATTAAATATTATCTATATTCTCGTTAAACGGTGTTAATCGAGAAATGGAGAGAATTTCTATTTCCTCCATAGTGTTTGGATATAACAAATAAACCTGTTATATAGTGACAATTTAAGTTAATAACTCGTGATTATTGAATCACTAGTCATAATATTATCAGAGATTAACTCTTATAAAGAATACTGATAAAAGTTGAGAATATTATTCAATTCTCTAACATGTTGGTAATAATTATGTCCTGCTGGACATTATCTGACGCAATATACCTCTCGATGTCGTGAGAATTTTAGTAAATGACACGCAGATAGAGAAATATTAATTTATATTAGCACTACAGTTAGTAGAGTTAATAGTTACTGTAATTATTATACAAAAGTGATGTATTATGATACAATAGGAATGTACAAACAGAATGGGAGATGAAGTACTTAATGAAATGGACAGAGAGAAAGATCTAGGAGTTAATATCACACCAAACCTGTCTCCTGAAGCCCACAGAAAAAGACTTACATCTGCGGCATATGTGAGGCTGGCTAACATCAGAAATGCCTTCAGGAACCTGCATGAGGAATCACTCAGGATCTTGTATACCACATACGGAAGACCAATCCTGGAGTATACGGCCCCAGCATACAGCCCGTACCTTGTCAAGCACAAGACGAAGCTGGAAAATGTTCAGTGGTATGCCACTAGACTAGTCCCAGAACTAAGAGGCATGAGTTACGAGAAAAGGCGGTGGGAAATGCACCTTACAACAATGGAAGACTTAAGAGTGAGGGGAGACATGAACACTACCTACAAAATCCTCAGTGGAATTGACCTACCTCCTAGTCTCCTCCACACTCACTCCTAGTCTCCTCCACTCTCCTTGTCTCCTCCACACTCACTCCTAGTCTCCTCCACACTCACTCCTAGTCTCCTCCACACACACTTCTAGTCTCCTCCGCACACACTTCTAGTCACCTCCACACTCACTCCTACTCTAATCTACACTCACTCCTAGTCTCCTCTACAACCACACCTAGTCTCCTCTACACTCATTCCTAGTTTCCTCCACACACACTCCTAGTCTCCTCGACACACACTCCTAGTCTCCTCTACACTCACTCCTAGTATCCTCCACACTCACCCTAATCTCCTCTACTCCCACTCCTATTGTCCTGCACACTCACTTCTAGTCTTCTCTATGCTCACTCCTAGTCTCCTCTACACCAATTCCTAGTCTCCTCCACACTGACTCCTAGTCGCCTTCACACTCACTCCTAGTCTCCTCTACACTCTGAGTCTCCTCTACACTCTGAGTCTCCTCTACACTCTGAGTCTCCTCTACAGACACTACTAGTCTCCTCCACACACACACCTAGTCTCCTCCACACTCACTCACAGTCTCATCCACACCCACTCCTAGTCTTCTCCACACACACTCCTTGTCTCCTCCTCACATACCTCTAGTCTCCTCTATGCTCACTCCTAGTCTCTACACCCACTGCTAGTCTCTTCAACACCCACTCCTGGTCTCCTTCACACACACGCGCACACGCAAAAACACACACACACACGCACTCACACACACAAACGTTCAGTCAGGGGAAAAAGGATTAACACCTGTGGACAGGGGATAGGACCTTACTGTACTCCACCCCCCCCCCCCTTATCCCCCCAGCTGACCTGACCTGACCTGGTCGCCATCTTCGCCCCCCCACCCCCAGTCCCCCGCATCCCCAATACACACACTTTTCCCCTCTCTCCCTCTCCCCCTCCCACTCTCTCTCTCCCACTCTCTCTCTCTCCCACTCTCTATCTCTCTCTCTCTCTCTCCCACTCTCTCTCTCTCTCTCTCTCTCTCTCTCTCTCTCTCTCTCTCTCTCTCTCTCTCTCTCTCTCTCTCTCTCTCTCTCTCTCTCTCTCTCTCTCTCTCTCTCTCCCTCTCCCCCTCCCACTCTCTCTCTCCCACTCTCTCTCTCTCCCACTCTCTATCTCTCTCTCTCTCTCTCCCACTCTCTCTCTCTCTCTCTCTCTCTCTCTCTCTCTCTCTCTCTCTCTCTCTCTCTCTCTCTCTCTCTCTCTCTCTCTCTCTCTCTCTCTCTCTCTCTCTCTCTCTCTCTCTCTCCCACTCTCTCTCTCTCTCTCTCTCTCTCTCTCTCTCTCTCTCTCTCTCTCTCTCTCTCTCTCTCTCTCTCTCTCTCTCTCTCTCTCTCTCTCTCTCTCTCTCTCTCTCTCCCCCTCTCTCTCTCTCTCTCTTTCTCTCTCTCTCTCTCTCTCTCTCTCTCTCTCTCTCTCTCTCTCTCTCTCTCTCTCTCTCTCTCTCTCTCTCTCTCTCTCTCTCTCTCTCTCTCTCTCTCTCTCTCTCTCTCTCTCTCTCTCTCTCTCTCTCTCTCTCTCTCTCTCTCTCCCTCTCTTTCCTTCTCCCCCCCTCTCTGCCCACGCGCTCACACACGCTCTCACACACACACAGTTCAACAGCCACAGGGATTGGGGCACCACCCCCAAATTCTACCCAACAGACACCCAACCTGCCCCATCCCCTGTCAGCCCCCCACTAAGTACCCACCTAGGGCACCCTCCCCCCACCCACCCCCTCCCCCCACTCACCCCCCTTCTCCCCCTCACCCCTCTCCCCAGGACCTCCCTTCCCCCCCATCCCCCATGCCCTCCCTTCTCCCACATGCCTTCCCGTCTCTCCCACCCCCATGCCCTCCCTTCTCCCCCTCCCCCCTAAGCCCCCCACTCTCCCCCACCCCACCTAAGTCTTCCCCTCTCCCCCACTCCCCTAAACCCTCCCCTCTTCCTCACCCACCTCAGCCCTCCCTTTTCCCCCACGCCCCCCAAGCCCTCCACCCTTTTCTCTCCCCCCAAGCCCCCCCATCTCCCCTATCCCCCACAGCCTCTCCTCCCCCCATGCTTCCCCAACCCTCCCTCTCTTACCCACCCCCTGTACCCTCCCCCTCTTATCCACCCCCTGTACCCTCCCCCTCTTATCCACCCCCTGTACCCTCCCCCTCTTATCCACCCCCTGTACCCTTCCCCTCTCCCCCACCACCCCAAGCCCTCCCTCCTCCACCAATCCCCCCGTGCCAGGTCCCCCCAGCTCCCACTCACCCCAGATCCCAAAGGTCCCCCCCAGAAAAGAAGCAGAAGAGAGTCAGTTTCAGGGTGATGTACTCGAACATAGATGGGATCACAAGCAAGACAAGTGAACTAAGGGAAAGAGCACAAGAAGTTAACCCAGATGTAATCGGACTCACTGAAACAAAACTCTCTGGAATCATAACGAATGCCGTGTTTCCCCAGGAGTATACAGTAATAAGGAAAGAGAGGGAAGGTAGAGGAGGAGGCGGAGTGGCCCTACTCATGAGAAGGGAATGGAGTTTTAAGGAGATGGCCATCCCGGGCTGTGAGGAGTTCAGAGACTACATAGCAGGCACCATAACAATGGGAGGACCAAGAATAGTAGTAGCAGTAATATACAACCCTCCACCAAATGACAGGAGACCCAGTCAAGAGTATGAAAACAACAACAAGGCAGTTAACACTATAATTGAGAGGGCAGCCTCTGCTGCCTGTAGAAATAGATCCCACCTGCTCATCATGGGCGACTTCAATCACGGAAAGATTGACTGGGAGAACAAGGAACCGCATGGAGGCGAGGATACGTGGAGAGCCAAACTATTGGAGGTAGTGACAAGCAACTTTTTAACCCAGCATGTCGGAGAACCCACAAGGATGAGAGGCAATGACGAACCAGCGAGACTCGACCTAGTCTTCACTCTGAACGACTCCGACATAAGAGAAATCGGTTTTGAGGACCCAGTAGGAATGAGCGACCACAGTGTACTGGTGTTTGAGTACTTGATTGAAGAAGGGTTATTGAACTCGAGGAGGGATACCGAAACCAAAAGGTTAGCATACCGAAAGGGAAACTATGAGGGGATAAGAAAATTCCTAACAGATATAGCATGGGAAACAGAGCTCAGGGGAAAGACGGCCCAAGATATGATGGATTACATCACGCAGAAGTGCAAGGACGCAGCAAACAAGTTTGTCCCAGTCCAAAAGGAAAACAGAGAAATGAAGATGAGAAACCCATGGTTTAATCAAAGATGTAGGCTAGCTAAGCAGCAAAGTAAAAGGGCATGGAGAAACTATAGGAATAACAGGACACTGGAGAGCAGAGAAAGATACCAGAATGCCAGGAATGAATATGTCAGGATGAGAAGAGAGGCAGAAAGACAATACGAAAATGACATCGCAAGCAAGGCAAAGACTCAGCCTAAATTGTTGCATAGCCACATTAGGAGAAAAACAACAGTAAAGGAACAGGTTATGAGATTAAGGATAGGGGCGGAAGGATTCACTACAAATGACAAGGAAGTGTGTGAGGAATTGAATAAGAAATTCCAGGAGGTCTTCACCTTAGAACAAGGAGAAATTCCAGAGGTAAGTGAGGGAATAGCTAACCAGGAACCACTGGAAGAGTTTGAGATTACCAGTGGGGAAGTAAGGAAGTGTTTACTAGAGTTGGACGTGACGAAGGCTATAGGCCCAGATGGAATCTCCCCTTGGGTTCTAAAGGAAGGAGCAAGAGAACTGAGCCTACCACTCTCCATAGTGTATAACAAATCACTGGCAACAGGGGAACTGCCAGATATTTGGAAAGCAGCTAACGTAGTCCCGATATACAAGAAAGGGGATAGACAGGAGGCACTGAACTACAGGCCAGTGTCCCTAACCTGCATACCATGCAAGCTGATGGAGAAGATTGTGCGAAAAAAGCTAGTGGAGCATCTGGAGCGAAGGAACTTTGTAACACAGCATCAACATGGGTTCAGGGATGGCAGGTCCTGCCTCACAGGGTTACTTGAATTCTACGACCAGGCAACAAAAATAAGGCAAGAAAGAGAAGGGTGGGCAGACTGCATATTTTTGGATTGTCAGAAAGCCTTTGATACAGTGCCACACAAGAGGCTAGTGCGAAAGTTGGAGATGCAGGCTGGAGTGAGAGGGAAGGTACTCCGGTGGATAGAGGAATACCTAAGCAACAGGAGACAACGAGTCTGTGTGAGGGGTGAGGTCTCAGATTGGCGAGACGTCACAAGTGGAGTCCCGCAGGGGTCAGTCCTTGGACCTATACTGTTTCTGGTATATGTAAATGATCTCCCAGAGGGTATAGATTCGTTCCTCTCAATGTTTGCCGACGATGCAAAAATTATGAGGAGGATTGAAACAGAGGATGATAGTAGGAGGCTACAAGATGACCTGGATAGACTGAGTGAATGGTCCAACAAATGGCTGTTGAAGTTCAACCCGAGTAAATGCAAAGTAATGAAACTAGGCAGTGGAAACAGGAGGCCAGGCACAGGATACAGAATAGGAGATGAAGTACTTAATGAAACAGACAGAGAGAAAGATCTAGGAGTTGATATCACACCAAACCTGTCTCCTGAAGCCCACATAAAGAGAATAACGTCTGCGGCATATGCGAGGCTGGCTAACATCAGAACGGCGTTCAGGAACCTGTGTAAGGAATCATTCAGAATCTTGTACACCACATATGTAAGACCAATCCTGGAGTATGCTGCCCCAGCATGGAGCCCGTACCTTGTCAAGCACAAGACGAAGCTGGAAAAAGTCCAAAGGTATGCTACTAGACTAGTCCCAGAACTAAGAGGCATGAGATATGAGGAAAGGCTGCGGGAAATGCACCTCACGACACTGGAAGACAGAAGAGTAAGGGGGGACATGATCACAACCTACAAAATCCTCAGGGGAATCGACCGGGTAAACAAGGATGAACTATTCAACACTGGTGGGACGCGAACAAGGGGACACAGGTGGAAGCTGAGTACCCAAATGAGCCACAGAGACGTTAGAAAGAACTTTTTCAGTGTCAGAGTAGTTAGTAAATGGAATGCATTAGGAAGTGATGTGGTGGAGGCTGACTCCATACACAGTTTCAAATGTAGATATGATAGAGCCCAATAGGCTCAGGAATCTGTACACCAGTTGATTGACGGTTGAGAGGCGGGACCAAAGAGCCAGAGCTCAACCCCCGCAAGCACAGTTAGGTGAGTACAATTAGGTGAGTACACACACACACACACACACACACACACACACACACACACACACACACACACACACACACACACACACACACACACACACACACACACACACACACTCACACACACACACACACACACACACACACACACACACACACACACACACACACACACACACACACACACACACACACACACACACACACACACAAACACACACACACACACACACACACACACACACACACACACACACACACACACACACACACACACACACACACACACACACACACACACACACACACACACATACACACACACACACACACACACACACACACACACACACACACACACACACACACACACACACACACACACACACACACACACACACACACACACACACACACACACACACGGGAATGTATGAAAGCAAAGGAGCTGAACAAAAGGGCATGGAGGAACTTCCGAAATAACAGAACACCAGAAAGTAGAGAGAGATACCAGAGAACCAGGAACGAGTATGTTAGTGTGAGAAGAGCAGCTGAGAAAAGGTATGAAAATGATATAGCTAATAAAGCCAAGACCGAACCAAAGCTACTACACAGTCACATCAGGAGAAAGACAACAGTGAAGGAACAGGTGATGAAACTTAGGGTGGGCGAGGTCAGGTACACAGAGAATGACAAAGAGATGTGTGAAGAACTCAACAAAAGGTTCCAGGAGGTCTTTACAATAGAACAGGGAGAAGTCACGGTGCTAGGAGAGGTGGCAGCAAACCAGGTGACCTTGGAAAGGTTCGAAATTACAAGAAATGAGGTCAAGAAGTACCTATTGGAGCTGGATGTGAGAAAAACTATTGGGCCGGATGGAATCTCACCATGGGTATTGAAAGAGTGTGCAGGAGCACTTAGCTTGCCACTCTCCATAGTGTATAGTAGGTCACTGGAAACGGGAGACCTACCAGAAGTATAGAAGACTGCTAATGTAGTACCAATATTTAAAAAGGGTGACAGACAAGAGGCACTGAACTACAGGCCAGTGTCCTTAACTTGTATACCATGCAAGGTGATGGAGAAGATTGTGAGAAAAAACCTATTAACACATCTGGAGAGAAGAGACTTCGTGACAACCCATCAACATGGGTTCAGGGAGGGTAAATCTTGCCTTACAGGCTTGATAAAATTCTATGATCAGGTGACAAAGATTAAGCAAGAAAGAGAAGGATGGGCGGACTGCATTTTTTTGGACTGTCGGAAAGCCTTTGACACAGTACCCCATAAAAGGTTGATGCATAAGCTGGAGAAACAGGCAGGAGTAACTGGTAGGGCGCTCCAGTGGATAAGGGAGTACCTAAGCAATAGGAAGCAGAGAGTTATAGTGAGGGGAGAGACCTCAGAATGGCGAGAAGTCACCAATGGAGTCCCACAGGGCTCTGTGCTTGGACCTATCCTGTTTCTGATATACGTAAATGATCTCCCAGAGGGTATAGACTCATTCCTCTCAATGTTTGCTGACGACGCCAAAATTATGAGAAGGATTAAGACAGAGGAGGACAGCTTGAGGCTTCAAGAAGACCTGGACAAGCTGCAGGAATGGTCGAACAAATGGATGTTAGAGTTTAACCCAAGCAAATGTAATGTAATGAAGATAGGAGTAAGAAGTAGGAGACCATATACAAGGTATCACTTGGGAGATGAAATACTTCAAGAGTCAGAGAGAAAGACCTGGGGGTTGATATCGCGCCAGACCTGTCCCCTGAAGCTCATATCAAGAGGATAACATAAGCAGCATATGCCAGGTTGGCTAACATAAGAACGGCCTTTAGAAACTTGTGTAAGGAATCTTTCAGAACATTATATACCACATATGTCAGACCAATCCTAGAGTATGCGGCTCCAGCATGGAGTCCATATCTAGTCAAGCATAAGAGTAAACTGGAAAAGGTTCAAAGGTTTGCCACCAGACTAGTACCCGAGCTGAGAGGTATGAGCTACGAGGAGAGACTACGGGAATTGAACCTCACTTCGTTGGAAGACAGAAGAGTTAGGGGGGACATGATCACCACATTCAAGATTCTCAAGGGAATCGACAGGGTTGATAAAGATAGGCTATTTAACACAAGGGGCACACGCACTAGGGGACACAGGTGGAAACTGAGTGTCCAAATGAGCCACAGAGATATTAGAAAGAACTTTTTTAGTGTCAGAGTGGTTGACAAATGGAATGCATTAGGAAGCAATGTGGTGGAGGCTGACTCCATACACAGTTTCAAGTGTAGATATGATAGAGCCCAATAGGCTCAGGAACCTGTACACCTGTTGATTGACGGTTGAGAGGCGGGACCAAAGAGCCAGAGCTCAACCCCCGCAAGCACAACTAGGTGAGTACAACTAGGTGAGTACACACACACACACACACACACACACACACACACACACACACACACACACACACACACACATAGTGTGTGACCCAGACATAGTAGCAATAGTGGAAACTAAAATAAATGGCATGATCTCGGATGCAATCTTTCCAGAGGGGTACAAGGATAAGAAAGGAATGGACACAGAGACAGGGAGGAGGAGTGGCACTACTAATAAAGCGGAAATGGAAGTTTGATGAGCTGGAAAATCCGGGTACCAATGAAAGCACGAGCTTCATACATGGAACTCTGACAGTGGATGAGAAGAAGATTGTAATCTTGATACTCTACAATCCCCCACCAAACAGTAGAAGGCCCAGGCAGGAGTACGAGGACAGCAACAAGACATGTATAGATGAACTGCAGAGGGCAGCAACTTTAGCGCACAGAATGAGAGCGAAGCTGCTGGTCATGGGGGACCTAAATCACGGAGAGATAGATTGGGAAACGAGGAATCCCCATGGCGGGGAGGAGACCTGGGGAGCGAAGCTGGTAGACGTTATTGACAGGAATTTCCTAACACAGCATGTGAAAGAAGATACTAGGGAAAGAGGAGGGGATACGCCCAGCCTATTAGATCTCATTTTCACCCAGAATGTAGAAGACATCGAGCAGTTGGAACATGAAATACCACTAGGAGCTAGTGACCATTGTGTCCTAGTCTTTGACTACATGATGGAGCTTAAAATTGTGACCAAAGGACAAGAGGTCCGGGAAAGGAGACTTGATTACAGAAAAGGGGACTACAGAAGGATAAGGGACTACCTGGGAGAAGTGCAGTGGGAGGAAGAACTTAGAGGAAAAACAGTGCAAGGTATGATGAACCAAGTCATATTGAAATGCAAGGAGGCTGAAGTGAGATTTATTCCAACAATAAAGAATAAAAGCAGGAGGGAATATAATAACCCATGGTTTAATAGACAGTGTCAGGAAGCAAAGGCGAGAAGCAGGAGGGAGTGGAGGAAGTACAGAAGACAGAGGACAACAGGATTAGATGTAACAGAGCTAGGAATGATTACATTAACATAAAACGAGTGTCGAAAAGAAATTATGAGAATGATATTGCAGTCAAAGCGAAAAGCAACCTAAATTACTACATAGCCATATAAGAAGGAAGATGTCGGTAAATGACCAAGTGACAAGACTGAGGAAAACAGAAGGGGCATATACAGAAAGCGACAAGGAAATCTGCGAGGTACTGAATGCAAAATTCCATGGAGTGTTCACAACCGAGCCTGAGCAGCTCCCATTGTTAGAAGAGATTACCCAAGATGAAAGACTATCAGATATAGAGGTGACAGCAGAGGATGTAATGAAACAGTTGACAACACTGGATGCAAATAAAGCTGTTGGACCAGACAAAGTATCACCGTGGATACTTAAAGATGCAGCGCAGGCTCTCAGCGTGCCTCTGGCAATGATCTTTAATGAGTCACTTATGTCGGGAGAATTCCCCAGTTGCTGGAAGGAGGCAAATGTCGTACCGATTTCCAAAAATGGTGATAGGGAGGAGGCACTTAACTACAGACCCGTATCACTGACAAGCATCCCCTGCAAAATACTTGAAAGAATAATTAGGCTAAGACTTGTTGAGCACCTGGAGAGCATTGGGTTTGTAAACAAGCACCAACATGGGTTATGGACAGGGAAATCATGCCTAACAAACCTTTTAGAATTCTATGATAAAGTAACAAGGATAAGGCAGGACAGAGAAGGCTGGGCAGACTGCATATTTCTTGACTGCCAAAAGGCCTTTGATACAGTACCACACATGAGACTGCTATACAAACTTGACAGGCAGGCAGGAGTAAGCGGAAAGGCCCTAGTATGGGTGAAGAACTACCTAACAGGAAGGAGCCAGAGGGTAATGGTAAGGGGCGAGAAGTCGGACTGGCGAACAGTAACAAGTGGAGTACCTCAAGGATCGGTGCTGGGACCAATCCTCTTTCTAATTTACGTAAATGATATGTTTACAGGAGTGGAATCATACATGTCAATGTTTGCGGATGACGCAAAATTAATGAGAAGAGTTGTGACAGACGAGGATTGTAGGATCCTCCAAGAGGACTTAAACAGGTTGCAGAGATGGTCAGGGAAATGGCTACTGGAGTTTAACACCAGTAAATGTAAAGTTATGGAAATGGGATCAGGTGACAGGAGACCAAAGGGACAGTACACAATGAAGGGGAACAGCCTACCTGTAACGATTCGAGAAAGAGACCTGGGAGTGGATGTGACACCTAATCTAACTCCTGAGGCACATATAAATAGGATAACGACAGCAGCGTACTCTACACTGGCGAAAATTAGAACTTCATTCAGAAACCTAAATGAGGAGGCTTTTAGGGCGCTTTACACTGCCTACGTGAGACCTGTCTTAGAGTATGCCGCGCCATCATGGAGCCCCCACCTGAAGAAACACATAAAGAAACTGGAGAAGGTTCAGAGGTTTGCGACGAGGCTTGTCCCAGAGTTACGAGGGATGGGATATGAAGAGCGGCTGAAGGAACTGAACCTTACGACACTGGAGAAAAGAAGGGAGAGAGGAGATATGATAGGGACATATAAAATACTCAGGGGAATTGACAAAGTGGAAATAGATGAAATGTTCACACGTAATAATAACAGAACGAGGGGACATTGGTGGAAACTGGAAACTCAGATGAGTCACAGAGATGATAGGAAGTTTTCTTTTAGCGTGAGAGTAGTGGAAAAATGGAATGAACTTGGGGAACAGGTTGTGGAAGCAAATACTATTCATACTTTTAAAACTAGGTATGATAGGGAAATGGGACAGGAGTCATTGCTGTAAACAACCGATAGCTGGAAAGGCGGGATCCAAGAGTCAATGCTCGATCCTGCAAGCACAAATAGGTGAGTACAAATAGGTGAGTACACACACACACACACACACACAGACACACACACACACACACACACACACACACACACACACACACACACACACACACACACACACACACACACACACACACACACACACACACACACACACACACATAGTGTGTGACCCAGACATAGTGGCAATAGTGGAAACTAAAATAAATGGCATGATCTCGGATGCAATCTTTCCAGAGGGGTACCAGGATAAGAAAGGAAAGGACACAGAGACAGGGAGGAGGAGTGGCACTACTAATAAAGCAGAAATGGAAGTTTGATGAGCTGGAAAATCCGGGTACCAATGAAAGCACGAGCTTCATACATGGAACTCTGACAGTGGATGGGAAGAAGATTGTAATCTTGATACTCTACAATCCCCCACCAAACAGTAGAAGGCCCAGGCAGGAGTACGAGGACAGCAACAAGACATGTATAGATGAACTGCAGAGGGCAGCAACTTTAGCGCATAGAATGAGAGCGAAGCTGCTGGTCATGGGGGACCTAAATCACGGAGAGATAGATTGGGAAACGAGGAATCCCCATAGCGGGGAGGAGACCTGGGGAGCGAAGCTGGTAGACGTTATTGACAGGAATTTCCTAACACAGCATGTGAAAGAAGATACTAGGGAAAGAGGAGGGGATACGCCCAGCCTATTAGATCTCATTTTCACCCAGAATGTAGAAGACATCGAGCAGTTGGAACATGAAATACCACTAGGAGCTAGTGACCATTGTGTCCTAGTCTTTGACTACATGATGGAGCTTAAAATTGTGACCAAAGGACAAAAGGTCCGGGAAAGGAGACTTGATTACAGAAAAGGGGACTACAGAAGGATAAGGGACTACCTGGGAGAAGTGCAGTGGGAAGAAGAACTTAGAGGAAAAACAGTGCAAGGTATGATGAACCAAGTCATATTGAAATGCAAGGAGGCTGAAGAGAGATTTATTCCAACAATAAAGAATAAAAGCAGGAGGGAATATAATAACCCATGGTTTAATAGACAGTGTCAGGAAGCAAAGGCGAGAAGCAGGAGGGAGTGGAGGAAGTACAGAAGACAGAGGACAACAGGATTAGATGTAACAGAGCTAGGAATGATTACATTAACATAAGACGAGTGCCGGAAAGAAATTATGAGAATGATATTGCAGTCAAAGCGAAAAAGCAACCTAAATTACTACATAGCCATATAAGAAGGAAGATGTCGGTAAATGACCAAGTGACAAGACTGAGGAAAACAGAAGGGGCATATACAGAAAGCGACAAGGAAATCTGCGAGGTACTGAATGCAAAATTCCATGGAGTGTTCACAACCGAGCCTGAGCAGCTCCCATTGTTAGAAGAGATTACCCAAGATGAAAGACTATCAGATATAGAGGTGACAGCAGAGGATGTAATGAAACAGTTGACAACACTGGATGCAAATAAAGCTGTTGGACCAGACAAAGTATCACCGTGGATACTTAAAGATGCAGCGCAGGCTCTCAGCGTGCCTCTGGCAATGATCTTTAATGAGTCACTTATGTCAGGAGAATTCCCCAGTTGCTGGAAGGAGGCAAATGTCGTACCGATTTCCAAAAAAGGTGATAGGGAGGAGGCACTTAACTACAGACCCGTATCACTGACAAGCATCCCCTGCAAAATACTTGAAAGAATAATTAGGCTAAGACTTGTTGAGCACCTGGAGAGCATTGGGTTTGTAAACAAGCACCAACATGGGTTATGGACAGGGAAATCATGCCTAACAAACGTTTTAGAATTCTATGATAAAGTAACAAGGATAAGGCAGGACAGAGAAGGCTGGGCAGACTGCATATTTCTTGACTGCCAAAAGGCCTTTGATACAGTAC
Source organism: Procambarus clarkii (assembly GCF_040958095.1). Classification (NCBI taxonomy): domain Eukaryota; kingdom Metazoa; phylum Arthropoda; class Malacostraca; order Decapoda; family Cambaridae; genus Procambarus; species Procambarus clarkii. The sequence goes on from NC_091157.1 coordinate 1,925,842, forward strand.
CGCACATGAGACTGCTATACAAACTTGAGAGGCAGGCAGGAGTAAGCGGAAAGGCCCTAGTATGGGTGAAGAACTACCTAACAGGAAGGAGCCAGAGGGTAATGGTAAGGGGCGAGAAGTCGGACTGGCGAACAGTAACAAGTGGAGTACCTCAAGGATCGGTGCTGGGACCAATCCTCTTTCTAATTTACGTAAATGATATGTTTACAGGAGTGGAATCATACATGTCAATGTTTGCGGATGACGCAAAATTAATGAGAAGAGTTGTGACAGACGAGGATTGTAGGATCCTCCAAGAGGACTTAAACAGGTTGCAGAGATGGTCAGGGAAATGGCTACTGGAGTTTAACACCAGTAAATGTAAAGTTATGGAAATGGGATCAGGTGACAGGAGACCAAAGCGACAGTACACAATGAAGGGGAACAGCCTACCTGTAACGATTCGAGAAAGAGACCTGGGAGTGGATGTGACACCTAATCTAACTCCTGAGGCACATATAAATAGGATAACGACAGCAGCGTACTCTACACTGGCGAAAATTAGAACTTCATTCAGAAACCTAAATGAGGAGGCTTTTAGGGCGCTTTACACTGCCTACGTGAGACCCGTCTTAGAGTATGCCGCGCCATCATGGAGCCCCCACCTGAAGAAACACATAAAGAAACTGGAGAAGGTTCAGAGGTTTGCGACGAGGCTTGTCCCAGAGTTACGAGGGATGGGATATGAAGAGCGGCTGAAGGAACTGAACCTTACGACACTGGAGAAAAGAAGGGAGAGAGGAGATATGATAGGGACATATAAAATACTCAGGGGAATTGACAAAGTGGAAATAGATGAAATGTTCACACGTAATAATAACAGAACGAGGGGACATGGGTGGAAACTGGAAACTCAGATGAGTCACAGAGATGATAGGAAGTTTTCTTTTAGCGTGAGAGTAGTGGAAAAATGGAATGAACTTGGGGAACAGGTTGTGGAAGCAAATACTATTCATACTTTTAAAACTAGGTATGATAGGGAAATGGGACAGGAGTCATTGCTGTAAACAACCGATAGCTGGAAAGGCGGGATCCAAGAGTCAATGCTCGATGCTGCAAGCACAAATAGGTGAGTACAAATAGGTGAGTACACACACACACACACACACACAGACAGACACACACACACACACACACACACACACACACACACACACACACACACACACACACACACACACACACACACACACACACACACACACACACACATAGTGTGTGACCCAGACATAGTGGCAATAGTGGAAACTAAAATAAATGGCATGATCTCGGATGCAATCTTTCCAGAGAGGTACCAGGATAAGAAAGGAAAGGACACAGAGACAGGGAGGAGGAGTGGCACTACTAATAAAGCGGAAATGGAAGTTTGATGAGCTGGAAAATCCGGGTACCAATGAAAGCACGAGCTTCATACATGGAACTCTGACAGTGGATGGGAAGAAGATTGTAATCTTGATACTCTACAATCCCCCACCAAACAGTAGAAGGCCCAGGCAGGAGTACGAGGACAGCAACAAGACATGTATAGATGAACTGCAGAGGGCAGCAACTTTAGCGCATAGAATGAGAGCGAAGCTGCTGGTCATGGGGACCTAAATCACGGAGAGATAGATTGGGAAACGAGGAATCCCCATGGCGGGGAGGAGACCTGGGGAGCGAAGCTGGTAGACGTTATTGACAGGAATTTCCTAACACAGCATGTGAAAGAAGATACTAGGGAAAGAGGAGGGGATACGCCCAGCCTATTAGATCTCATTTTCACCCAGAATGTAGAAGACATCGAGCAGTTGGAACATGAAATACCACTAGGAGCTAGTGACCATTGTGTCCTAGTCTTTGACTACATGATGGAGCTTAAAATTGTGACCAAAGGACAAAAGGTCCGGGAAAGGAGACTTGATTACAGAAAAGGGGACTACAGAAGGATAAGGGACTACCTGGGAGAAGTGCAGTGGGAGGAAGAACTTAGAGGAAAAACAGTGCAAGGTATGATGAACCAAGTCATATTGAAATGCAAGGAGGCTGAAGAGAGATTTATTCCAACAATAAAGAATAAAAGCAGGAGGGAATATAATAACCCATGGTTTAATAGACAGTGTCAGGAAGCAAAGGCGAGAAGCAGGAGGGAGTGGAGGAAGTACAGAAGACAGAGGACAACAGGATTAGATGTAACAGAGCTAGGAATGATTACATTAACATAAGACGAGTGTCGGAAAGAAATTATGAGAATGATATTGCAGTCAAAGCGAAAAAGCAACCTAAATTACTACATAGCCATATAAGAAGGAAGATGTCGGTAAATGACCAAGTGACAAGACTGAGGAAAACAGAAGGGGCATATACAGAAAGCGACAAGGAAATCTGCGAGGTACTGAATGCAAAATTCCATGGAGTGTTCACAACCGAGCCTGAGCAGCTCCCATTGTTAGAAGAGATTACCCAAGATGAAAGACTATCAGATATAGAGGTGACAGCAGAGGATGTAATGAAACAGTTGACAACACTGGATGCAAATAAAGCTGTTGGACCAGACAAAGTATCACCGTGGATACTTAAAGATGCAGCGCAGGCTCTCAGCGTGCCTCTGGCAATGATCTTTAATGAGTCACTTATGTCGGGAGAATTCCCCAGTTGCTGGAAGGAGGCAAATGTCGTACCGATTTCCAAAAAAGGTGATAGGGAAGAGGCACTTAACTACAGACCCGTATCACTGACAAGCATCCCCTGCAAAATACTTGAAAGAATAATTAGGCTAAGACTTGTTGAGCACCTGGAGAGCATTGGGTTTGTAAACAAGCACCAACATGGGTTATGGACAGGGAAATCATGCCTAACAAACCTTTTAGAATTCTATGATAAAGTAACAAGGATAAGGCAGGACAGAGAAGGCTGGGCAGACTGCATATTTCTTGACTGCCAAAAGGCCTTTGATACAGTACCGCACATGAGACTGCTATACAAACTTGAGAGGCAGGCAGGAGTAAGCGGAAAGGCCCTAGTATGGGTGAAGAACTACCTAACAGGAAGGAGCCAGAGGGTAATGGTAAGGGGCGAGAAGTCGGACTGGCGAACAGTAACAAGTGGAGTACCTCAAGGATCGGTGCTGGGACCAATCCTCTTTCTAATTTACGTAAATGATATGTTTACAGGAGTGGAATCATACATGTCAATGTTTGCGGATGATGCAAAATTAATGAGAAGAGTTGTGACAGACGAGGATTGTAGGATCCTCCAAGAGGACTTAAACAGGTTGCAGAGATGGTCAGGGAAATGGCTACTGGAGTTTAACACCAGTAAATGTAAAGTTATGGAAATGGGATCAGGTGACAGGAGACCAAAGGGACAGTACACAATGAAGGGGAACAGCCTACCTGTAACGATTCGAGAAAGAGACCTGGGAGTGGATGTGACACCTAATCTAACTCCTGAGGCACATATAAATAGGATAACGACAGCAGCGTACTCTACACTGGCGAAAATTAGAACTTCATTCAGAAACCTAAATGAGGAGGCTTTTAGGGCGCTTTACACTGCCTACGTGAGACCCGTCTTAGAGTATGCCGCGCCATCATGGAGCCCCCACCTGAAGAAACACATAAAGAAACTGGAGAAGGTTCAGAGGTTTGCGACGAGGCTTGTCCCAGAGTTACGAGGGATGGGATATGAAGAGCGGCTGAAGGAACTGAACCTTACGACACTGGAGAAAAGAAGGGAGAGAGGAGATATGATAGGGACATATGATAGGGACATATAAAATACTCAGGGGAATTGACAAAGTGGAAATAGATGAAATGTTCACACGTAATAATAACAGAACGAGGGGACATGGGTGGAAACTGGAAACTCAGATGAGTCACAGAGATGATAGGAAGTTTTCTTTTAGCGTGAGAGTAGTGGAAAAATGGAATGAACTTGGGGAACAGGTTGTGGAAGCAAATACTATTCATACTTTAAAAACTAGGTATGATAGGGAAATGGGACAGGAGTCATTGCTGTAAACAACCGATAGCTGGAAAGGCGGGATCCAAGAGTCAATGCTCGATCCTGCAAGCACAAATAGGTGAGTACAAATAGGTGAGTACACACACACACACACACACACAGAGACACACACACACACACACACACACACACACACACACACACACACACACACACACACACACACACACACACACACACACATAGTGTGTGACCCAGACATAGTGGCAATAGTGGAAACTAAAATAAATGGCATGATCTCGGATGCAATCTTTCCAGAGGGGTACCAGGATAAGAAAGGAAAGGACACAGAGACAGGGAGGAGGAGTGGCACTACTAATAAAGCGGAAATGGAAGTTTGATGAGCTGGAAAATCCGGGTACCAATGAAAGCACGAGCTTCATACATGGAACTCTGACAGTGGATGGGAAGAAGATTGTAATCTTGATACTCTACAATCCCCCACTAAACAGTAGAAGGCCCAGGCAGGAGTACGAGGACAGCAACAAGACATGTATAGATGAACTGCAGAGGGCAGCAACTTTAGCGCATAGAATGAGAGCGAAGCTGCTGGTCATGGGGGACCTAAATCACGGAGAGATAGATTGGGAAACGAGGAATCCCCATGGCGGGGAGGAGACCTGGGGAGCGAAGCTGGTAGACGTTATTGACAGGAATTTCCTAACACAGCATGTGAAAGAAGATACTAGGGAAAGAGGAGGGGATACGCCCAGCCTATTAGATCTCATTTTCACCCAGAATGTAGAAGACATCGAGCAGTTGGAACATGAAATACCACTAGGAGCTAGTGACCATTGTGTCCTAGTCTTTGACTACATGATGGAGCTTAAAATTGTGACCAAAGGACAAATGGTCCGGGAAAGGAGACTTGATTAAAGAAAAGGGGACTACAGAAGGATAAGGGACTACCTGGGAGAAGTGCAGTGGGAGAAAGAACTTAGAGGAAAAACAGTGCAAGGTATGATGAACCAAGTCATATTGAAATGCAAGGAGGCTGAAGAGAGATTTATTCCAACAATAAAGAATAAAAGCAGGAGGGAATATAATAACCCATGGTTTAATAGACAGTGTCAGGAAGCAAAGGCGAGAAGCAGGAGGGAGTGGAGGAAGTACAGAAGACAGAGGACAACAGGATTAGATGTAACAGAGCTAGGAATGATTACATTAACATAAGACGAGTGTCGGAAAGAAATTATGAGAATGATATTGCAGTCAAAGCGAAAAAGCAAACTAAATTACTACATAGCCATATAAGAAGGAAGATGTCGGTAAATGACCAAGTGACAAGACTGAGGAAAACAGAAGGGGCATATACAGAAAGCGACAAGGAAATCTGCGAGGTACTGAATGCAAAATTCCATGGAGTGTTCACAACCGAGCCTGAGCAGCTCCCATTGTTAGAAGAGATTACCCAAGATGAAAGACTATCAGATATAGAGGTGACAGCAGAGGATGTAATGAAACAGTTGACAACACTGGATGCAAATAAAGCTGTTGGACCAGACAAAGTATCACCGTGGATACTTAAAGATGCAGCGCAGGCTCTCAGCGTGCCTCTGGCAATGATCTTTAATGAGTCACTTATGTCGGGAGAATTCCCCAGTTGCTGGAAGGAGGCAAATGTCGTACCGATTTCCAAAAAAGGTGATAGGGAGGAGGCACTTAACTACAGACCCGTATCACTGACAAGCATCCCCTGCAAAATACTTGAAAGAATAATTAGGCTAAGACTTGTTGAGCACCTGGAGAGCATTGGGTTTGTAAACAAGCACCAACATGGGTTCTGGACAGGGAAATCATGCCTAACAAACCTTTTAGAATTCTATGATAAAGTAACAAGGATAAGGCAGGACAGAGAAGGCTGGACAGACTGCATATTTCTTGACTGCCAAAAGGCCTTTGATACAGTACCGCACATGAGACTGCTATACAAACTTGAGAGGCAGGTAGGAGTAAGCGGAAAGGCCCTAGTATGGGTGAAGAACTACCTAACAGGAAGGAGCCAGAGGGTAATGGTAAGGGGCGAGAAGTCGGACTGGCGAACAGTAACAAGTGGAGTACCTCAAGGATCGGTGCTGGGACCAATCCTCTTTCTAATTTACGTAAATGATATGTTTACAGGAGTGGAATCATACATGTCAATGTTTGCGGATGACGCAAAATTAATGAGAAGAGTTGTGACAGACGAGGATTGTAGGATCCTCCAAGAGGACTTAAACAGGTTGCAGAGATGGTCAGGGAAATGGCTACTGGAGTTTAACACCAGTAAATGTAAAGTTATGGAAATGGGATCAGGTGACAGGAGACCAAAGGGACAGTACACAATGAAGGGGAACAGCCTACCTGTAACGATTCGAGAAAGAGACCTGGGAGTGGATGTGACACCTAATCTAACTCCTGAGGCACATATAAATAGGATAACGACAGCAGCGTACTCTACACTGGCGAAAATTAGAACTTCATTCAGAAACCTAAATGAGGAGGCTTTTAGGGCGCTTTACACTGCCTACGTGAGACCCGTCTTAGAGTATGCCGCGCCATCATGGAGCCCCCACCTGAAGAAACACATAAAGAAACTGGAGAAGGTTCAGAGGTTTGCGACGAGGCTTGTCCCAGAGTTACGAGGGATGGGATATGAAGAGCGGCTGAAGGAACTGAACCTTACGACACTGGAGAAAAGAAGGGAGAGAGGAGATATGGTAGGGACATATAAAATACTCAGGGGAATTGACAAAGTGGAAATAGATGAAATGCTCACACGTAATAATAACAGAACGAGGGGACATGGGTGGAAACTGGAAACACAGATGAGTCACAGAGATGATAGAAAGTTTTCTTTTAGCGTGAGAGTAGTGGAAAAATGGAATGAACTTGGGGAACAGGTTGTGGAAACAAATACTATTCATACTTTTAAAACTAGGTATGATAGGGAAATGGGACAGGAGTCATTGCTGTAAACAACCGATAGCTGGAAAGGCGGGATCCAAGAGTCAATGCTCGATCCTGCAAGCACAAATAGGTGAGTACAAATAGGTGAGTACACACACACACACACACACACACACACACACACACACACACACACACACACCAGAAGACCATACCAGAAGAATGGAAGACTGCTAATGTAGTACCAATATTTAAAAAGGGTGACAGAGAAGAGGCACTGAACTACAGGCCAGTGTCCTTAACTTGTGTACCATGCAAGGTGATGGAGAAGATTGTGAGAAAAAACCTAGTAACACATCTGGAGAGAAGAGACTTCGTGACAACCCATCAACATGGGTTCAGGGAGGGTAAATCTTGCCTTACAGGCTTGATAAAATTCTATGATCAGGTGACAAAGATTAAGCAAGAAAGAGAAGGATGGGCGGACTGCATTTTTTTGGACTGTCGGAAAGCCTTTGACACAGTTCCCCATAAAAGGTTGATGCATAAGCTGGAGAAACAGGCAGCAGTAACTGGTAGGGCGCTCCAGTGGATAAGGGAGTACCTAAGCAATAGGAAGCAGAGAGTTATAGTGAGGGGTGAGACCTCAGAATGGCGGGAAGTCACCAATGGAGTCCCACAGGGCTCTGTGCTTGGACCTATCCTGTTTCTGATATACGTAAATGATCTCCCAGAGGGTATAGACTCATTCCTCTCAACGTTTGCTGACGACGCCAAAATTATGAGAAGGATTGAGACAGAGGAGGACAGCTTGAGGCTTCAAGAAGACCTGGACAAGCTGCAGGAATGGTCGAACAAATGGATGTTGGAGTTTAACCCAAGCAAATGTAATGTAATGAAGAAAGGAGTAGGAAGCAGGAGACCATATACAAGGTATCACTTGGGAGATGAAATACTTCAAGAGTCAGAGAGAGAGAAAGACCTGGGGGTTGATATCACGCCAGACCTGTCCCCTGAAGCTCATATCAAGAGGATAACATCAGCAGCATATGCCAGGTTGGCTAACATAAGAACGGCCTTTAGAAACTTGTGTAAGGAATCTTTCAGAACATTATATACCACATATGTCAGACCAATCCTGGAGTATGCGGCTCCAGCATGGAGTCCATATCTAGTCAAGCATAAGAGTAAACTGGAAAAGGTTCAAAGGTTTGCCACCAGACTAGTACCCGAGCTGAGAGGTATGAGCTACGAGGAGAGACTACGGGAATTGAACCTCACTTCGTTGGAAGACAGAAGAGTTAGGGGGGGACATGATCACCACATTCAAGATTCTCAAGGGAATCGACAGGGTTGATAAAGATAGGCTATTTAACACAAGGGGCACACGCACTAGGGGACACAGGTGGAAACTGAGTGCCCAAATGAGCCACAGAGATATTAGAAAGAACTTTTTTAGTGTCAGAGTGGTTGACAAATGGAATGCATTAGGAAGCAATGTGGTGGAGGCTGACTCCATACACAGTTTCAAGTGTAGATATGATAGAGCCCAATAGGCTCAGGAACCTGTACACCTGTTGATTGACGGTTGAGAGGCGGGACCAAAGAGCCAGAGCTCAACCCCCGCAAGCACAACTAGGTGAGTACAACTAGGTGAACTAGGTGAGCACACACACACACACACACACACACACACACACACACACACACACACACACACACACACACACACACACACACACACACACACACACACACACACAGCAGAGTTACGGTGAGGGGTAGACCTCTGATTGGCGTGAAGTCACCAATGGAGTCCCACAGGGCTTTGTACTCGGTCCTATCTTGTTTCTGATATATGTAAACGATCTCCCGGAGGGTATAGATTCATTTCTCTCAATGTTTGCGGATGATGCCAAAATTATGAGAAGGATTAAGACAGAAGAGGACTGTTTGAGGCTTCAAGAAGACCTAGACAAACTGAAGGAATGGTCGAACAAGTGGTTATTAGAGTTCAACCCAACCAAATGTAATGTAATGAAGATAGGTGTAGGGAGCAGGAGGCCAAATACAAGGTATCATCTGGGAGAGGAAATCCTTCAGGAATCAGAGAAAGAAAAAGACTTGGGAGTTGATATCACGCCAGACCTGTCTCCTGCAGCACATATCAAGAGGATAACATCAGCGGCATATGCAAGGCTGTCCAACATACGAACGGCATTCAGAAATTTGTGTAAAGAATCATTCAGAACTTTGTATACCACATATGTCAGGCCAATTCTGGAGTATGCAGGCCCAGCGTGGTGTCCATATCTAGTCAAGGATAAGACTAAACTGGAAAAGGTTCAAAGATTTGCCACCAGACTAGTACCTGAGCTGAGAGGTACCTGAGGAGAGACTGCGGGAATTGAACCTCACTTCGCTGGAAGACAGAAGAGTTAGGGGGGACATGATCACTACATTCAATATTCTCAAGGGAACTGATAGGGTAGATAAAGACAGGCTATGTAACACAAGGGGCACACGCACAAGGGGACACAGGTGGAAACTGAGCGCCCAAATGAGCCACAGAGTTATTAGAAAGAATTTTTTTAGTGTCAGAGTGGTTGACAAATGGAATGCATTAGGAAGTGATGTGGTGGAGGCTGACTCCATACACAGTTTCAAGTGTAGATATGATAGAGCCCAATTGGCTCAGGAATCTGTACACCTGTTGATTGACGGTTGAGAGGCGGGACCAAAGAGCCAGAGCTCAGGCCCCGCAAGCACAACTAGGTGAGTACAACTAGGTGAACTAGGTGAGGACAAGTCTTAACAATGATCTACTAGATGATGAAAGACTTTGGGCACCCAGATTCCTATATTGTGTATTATAATATACATTATAATAAACGTTATGGGAACGGTTCGTAATAACTATTTTTGTCAGGGATCCTAGTTAAGATGTTTCACTAATTGTTCTATTTCAGCAACTTGGACATAACACAGGCTTTTCAGCCAACCTCAGTAAGTCAATTTCTTGCTACTGAATTAAATATAACTAACTAGGTTAACCAATGTTTAGCAAATAAATATTTGAAAAATATTGCAATTTTTTTAGAGAGAAATAAAAATACACATTTTGCAATAGATAAATTTACAATGATAAAATATTAAGTATTCTCATTGTTGATAATATCATTCATGTGTGACAAAATACCAGAATTAAAAATACAAGCTAAAACTAATATTTTATATTAATTGTAAGTGCATGTTATGTTTTACATATATTATTTTACTATAACGTACTGAAATTTATTTCATCCGGCAGGTAAGTGAAGGCAGCACCATTTCTGCTGCGTCTCCCTAAATGTGAGCCACCTAGAGAACACTGAGACATCCCATACAGTTCACTATAGACCGAAGACGACTACAGTTTTGCTATGTTCCACTGGATATGAATACTGTCACTCTAGACAGCTAAAATGTTGCTACCATTCTTTATATTTTGTAATATATTTATTAATTATAATCATTCTTAGGAAATCAAATCAAATCTATAAACCTAACATTCAATGAAATTCAAGAAATTATCAAAATTATTAAATTTTCAGTTATACTTCTTGCATAGCATTACATAGAAGAATACACAGCATGGCAGAGCAAGGCAGACCTTTTGCCAGAAGACTATCTTGCTCTCTTTATTCATTTCAGAGAATGACAAGGTGTGTATAACTAGTGATATTTTAGCAGATAATACTGTCATGTCGGATCCAGAGCAGCCACACTCGGTCCCTGTAGCTAAACACTCACCCACCTCATAGTCACTTACCCCTGTCCTCACCGCTACACTTGAAGTTGAGGTCTATGCCTCTCTTCCATCCCTTTTGCTATAGTAATTCATCAAAGACTACTTTCCCCTGTTTGTGTTAGTAATTGTTAATTGAATTGGAGTAGAAAGTACTAGAACTGAGACTGAGCATCGACTGAAGAGAAAATCGATCTCACAGGCTCAAAAACTGCAAATAATCAGCAGTACATCTCTGCACATCTATAACAATACTGAATTGGGGTACTGAGATTATGGGTTGATATTTATGGGCGCCGTGAGTGAAGGACTTGATAAACTTTCCTGTTACTTCAGAGGGAATTGATTTTATACATTATCTTGTAATCTAGGGACATATGCAATGTCCATGTGTGGTATCTTTTCTGAGATGCTGAGTCACGAAAGCCATTGTCTTTTCATCATAATCACGAAAATAGATTTCTTACAAATACAGTTGGCATAAAAATCCATGTTTCCTCAATAAAGTTTGTAAAGGCAACATTTTGTCAAAGGTAAATAACCTTAAATTCAACTTAATTCCCATCCAGAAAAGAACAAGGTAAGTTCATCCATTGAACCTGTGCATTCTTTAAGGAAACTTGCTTTTCATTTAAATTGTTTTATAAATTTTATATTTAAATTATATAACAACTATCAGTACCCGGCCACGTGTTGCTGTAGCTCAGAAACGCATGTGCGTTGCTGAGCCACAGCAAACTTCCTAGTCCTCTCCAACATTTCCCCCTCACCCGTCCCCTCGTCCTCCCCACCATTCCCATCTCCCCACCATCTGCACCACCACCTTCACCACCACCTTCACCAGCATCTTCACCACCTCCTTCACCACCACCTTCACCACCATCTTCACCACCATCTTCACCACCTCCTTCACAGCCCTACTTCCAGTATTCCTAAATTTTAAAACCATTTCCCTTCCCAATATCACTGATAGCTCTTAAGTCTTCTGGACAGAGCTCTCCTCCTCGCACTATATTACTGCTCCACAGCTATATATATATATATATATATATATATATATATATATATATATATATATATATATATATATATATATATATATATATATATATATATATAAATATATATATATATATATATATATATATATATATATATATATATATATATATATATTTATATATATATATATATTTATATATATATATATTTATATATATATATATATATATATATATATATATATTTATATATATATATATATATTTATATATATATATATATATATATATATATATATAAAATATATATATATTTATATGTATAATATATATATATATATATATATGTAAATAAAAATGGAAATGTTCGTTTGTTCAAAATCGCTAATCTCCCAAAGTTCTTTCACCGAAATTCTTTGAAAATTTCACACAACGTTTCATTCGCATCCGAGCACGTTTTTATATACATGCTATATAGGTGTCATGTCTGTGACGGGAAAAAACATGCTTTTCTTGGAAAAACTGTGTTTTTCATGTGAGGGAACATCTTCGAAACCTCTTTACCGACTGCTTTGAAATTTTGACACAACGATGCATTCAAATAAGCGAATGTTTTGATATATCTACTTTATACATGCCTCACATTTGACAGGAAAAAAACATGATTTTTTATATAAACAGCGCCATCAGTTGAATGTACGAGCAAAACACGCTGTAATCTCCAGAAGTTCTTCACCGATTACTTTTAAATTTTGACACAACGATCCATTCGAATACTCGTGTGTTTTTATACATCTACTATATAGATGCCACCCCTGTGGCAGGTAAAAACATGTTTTTTTGTAAACAGCTCCATCTGTTGCACGTAGGAGCAACATTCGCAATACTAAATATGTTACAATTTCATTTCAATGTTTTCGACTGCATTGATAAATTTTATTTTTAAAGATTTCGATTTATTTTATTTTTTATTGAATTATTTTGTATGACATTGTAATCGAATTCAGCTGTGTTGTTTACCATACCATTCATTTTGTAAGTATAAGTATAGATGCCACACCTGTAACATGTAAAACTATGCTTTTCTTGAAAAGCAGCACCATCTGTTGCATGTAAGAGCAACACACATGCTATACTAAATATGTTTCAATTCCATTTCAATGTTTCTGATTGCACTGATAAATTTAATTTTCATAGGTTTTGATTTATTTTCATATTGATTTAATTATTTTGTTTGAATTGTGTTGGAATTGAGCTGTGTTGTTTACCATACTTTTCGTTTCGTTAGTATAGTTTATTTTAGATTGCTAGCCACTCCACCATCCCCTCTTCCTTCCCACCATGCCCCACACCCAAGTCCCTTTATCCTCCCCACCATTCTTCTTTCCCCCCATCCCCTCATCCACTCCATCCCAAACGCCCCCATCCCCTCATCCTTTTCCACCCTTACCCCTCTCCCTTGTCCCCTCGTCCTCCCCCACCATCTCTCACTTCTGCCCCCTCGTCATCCCCACCATTCCCTCACTTCCTCGTCCGATGCCTTCGCAAATGGTCTGATGTTCCCATCAGAGAATTGGGAGCATCAAGTGATCTGATGTTCCTATCACTGAAATAAAAGAAAAACAGTTAAAAAATGAAATGAAAATATGAAAAAAATATAAAAATAAACTATACTCACGAAATGAACGGTATGGTACACAACACAGCTCAATTCCAATGCAATTCACACAAAATAATTCAATCAAGATGAAAATAAATCAAAATCTATGAAAATTCAATTTATCAAAGCAATCAGAAACATTGAAATGGAATTAAAGATATTTATTATAGTATGTGTGTTGCTCTTACATGCAACAACTGGCGCTGTTTTTCAAGAAAAGCATAGTTTTACCTGTCACAGGTGTGGTATCTATACTTATATTTACGAAATGAACGGTATGATAAACAAAACAGCTCAATTCCAAATCAATATCACAAAAAATAATTCAATAAAAAATATAATAAATCGAAATCTATGAAAATAAAATTTATCAATGCAATCGGAAACATTGAAGTGGAATTCGTGACATATTCAGTATAGCGTTCATGTTGTTATTATGTTCAACAGATGGCGCTGTTTTTCAAAGACGCATGTTTTTACCTGTCACAGGGGTGGCATCTATATAATAGATATATAGAACCACGCTCCTATTCGAACGCAACTCTGTGTCAAAATTTCAAAGCAATCGGTGATGCACTTTCAAAGATTACAGCGTGTGTTGCTCTTACATCCAACAGATGGCTCTATTTAAAAAAAAATCATGTTTTTTCCTGTCACAGGTGAGGCATGAATATAGTAGATATATAAAAAGACGTGCTTATTCGAATGCAACGTTGTGTCAAAATTTCAAAGCAATCGGTAAAGAGGTTTCGAAGATTTTCCTCACATGAAAAACACTTGAAAAACACAGTTTTTCAGAAAAAGCATGTTTTTTTTTTTTACCGTCACAGACGTGCCATCTGTATAGTATGTATATATAAACCTGGTCGAATGCGAATAGAACGTTGTGTGAAAATTTCAAAGCAATCGATGAAGAACTTTCGGAGATTAGCGATTTTGAACAAACGAACATTTCCATTTTTATTTATATAGATTATTATTATTATCATCATTATATGAATAACACTGAGGAACTATTACACTTCTTAATATCTCTCTCGTTATATACGTTTGGGATACTCAAGTACCATGGCAGAGGAATCATGTAACAAGGATTTAAGTTGCATTCCATGGCTGTGTGGTCACATTAACATGGTAGTCATCCAGTGGAACATTCTCTGGCTGTGTGGTCACATTAACATGGCGGTTATCCAATTGAACATTCTCTGGCTGTGTGGTCACATTAACATGGTAGTCATCCAGTGGAACATTCCCTGGCTGTGTGGACACATTAACATGGTAGTCATCCAGTGGAACATTCCCTGGCTGTGTGGTCACATTAACATGGTAGTCATCCAGTGGAACAGATAACCAGTTAACGTCTTTGACGCAAATGGTACTGTTATCATTATAATATACAGTATAATATCTATACTCGAAAGATACATGTTGGAGAGGTGTTGGATGAAGATGAACATTTCCCGGAATGAGTTAAGTGGAGCACTATGGTGATCATACATCTTATGTTCTGTGTTCTTGTAATATTTATCTTTGCTTATTTAAAACAGTGTTACTCTAGTACTTTGACATAAGTAACTGTTGACTAGGCTTTCTATGGCTTGCTTTGGAATTTTAAAGGTAATTAAGCGTTGCTTAATGTCTTACATTCCTAAATAAAAACTTACATTATGTCTAAGATTTTATATATATTTTTTATATACATGTTCCTTCAGTAATGCTGTTTACAATAATGTTTGTTACTGTCGTGTTGGTCCTGGTCACGATAATCGACCTTGAAACTTGGCTGGATGTTAGAGCAATTGTTATCATGTTTAAACACTTCTTGCTTTCTTGTGAGATATTCCTTAATAACATGTTTAGTTCTTCCTGGTTAGTGATCATTACAGTGTCACCATCAGGGCCTTCGAAGATGTTGTCTGGTGATACACCTAAATGTTGATGATCTTATTAGCACTGTAAGCTTGCCACAATGAATGCCACAATTTAAAATTACTTTTATGCTAATAGCAAAACACAGAAAGGTGATGAATATTTCTCCAGTGTGTTTTGTGCTTAGGAACTATTTCCTTGTTGTAAGATTGGTACTGTGACTTAGAACGCTATAAAAATATATATTTGTTGTTTTAAAGAGATGAGACACTATTGGCACTTAGCTGAAGGAGATCATCCCTTAATTTGTCAGGAACAGATAAGGTTTCTCCTACACTTACTGATAACTCCAGTTTAATCCACAATTATCATGAAGAACTCACGAATAATATCAGCCTGGCCTGCAATTGTTAAGTAGCAGCTAACTAGCTCTTCCACTTCATTTTACAACCCATAAGTTCCAGGAAGGTGATCTTTATGTTTCAGCCTTAGTACCCACCTAGTTGTACTTGTTGAGGTTGAGCTTCGGCTCTTTAGCCCCTCTTCTCAACTGTCAATCAACTAGTGGACAGGTTCCTGAGCCTATTGGACTCTGTCTTATCTACATTTGAAACTATGTATGGAGTCTGCCTCCACCACATCACCTCCTAATGTATTACATTTGTTAACTACTATATCACTAAAATAAATAAAAATAAAATATTTACCCTATCAATTCCTCTGAGAATCTTGTTTGTGGTGATCATGTCTCCTCTATCTCTTCTGTCTTCCAGTTAAATGAGATTTAGTTTCAGTAGTCTCTCCTTTAGATCATTCCCATCATCTCGGGTACTTGTACGATGGCCAACCTTTAAACTTTCCCCAATTTAGTCTTGTGCTCTATGTAGTCTCCTACATGGTTTATAAGTCGGGTGTATTGAATAAATCCAGAAATATAGTCTACTGTGTGTTTCCGTATGAATAGTGAATGTTTTGTCCAAAAGTATCAGCAGAAATGTGATGTATTATATATTCTTAAAGAGTAACATATAGCACTACTATATAAGAATATTAATAAAAAATTTTGCGAAACTTTTATTGATTCTGCTTCTCTTGTTTTTGGTCTTATTTCCTTATGACACGAGAACATTTCCAATTTCAGTAATGTGCAATCACCTTCGATTGTCCTTATCAATAACACTGTTGGAAAATATTTTAACTATCTGTTATATTAACGGAATTATACGAGAATTTGTGTAAATATCGACCATCACCGATTGTGGCATCCTTTTATCTAGGCTCCGGCCTGAGTCTCGGGGGGGGGGGGGGGGCATGGCTCAACGTGTCCTCTTACAAATTACGTTGCTTTTCGCTTGTTTGCGTACTTACGCCATAAATAGTCGTAAAGGAAAATGAACTCGGCTCACGAAATTGACTTCTGTCACGTTTTCTGTTTTGGGTCCTCTGGCTTACTCGATTAGATTAGGAGAAGCCAGTTTAAATTAACAGTTTTCATGACGTTTTGAAACCTTAGAAGTATTTCCAGCCCTCTTACCCTACCAGAGGACCCAAAACTTTCTGCTTTGGGTCCATTTTAAATGGATTTTTTTTTCATTATGTTTAAAATTAAAATACGGTAATTTTTGGCTGTATTGCACACGAGGGAAAAGCGACGTAATTTGTAAGAGGACGGGTTGCTTGGCTAGGTCAAGGAGGCAGCACACACCAATAATACTACATATTTGTGCTCCCAAACCCAAGGAAAAGTAAGTAATTACTGTTTCTTAATTTATATGTAATCTATTTCTTTTAAATTTAAGATAATAAAAAACAAAATGTTAAATGTTTGTTTCAAATGTAATATTATTGTATATATCATATTTCTTATGGTGCTGATTTGCTACCACTAAATATAAGGTAATTTAAATTGTTCTGAATCATTCCATTTTTTCTACATGTTTTGCATAACTTGATACAAGTTTTGTTTCGTTGACATTCTTATATTTTGCCTGGGGAGATCTGAGGCACAAACCTATTTCTAAGGTCCCTATCAACCACAAAATGCAACTAATTTTGTTTTCACTTTATTGTAATTACTTTATTAGCATATTCATAAAATATATATTTGTTATTCTATTTTTTGTATACCTTTATGTCTGTAATCTGTCAGAGAAACCCCAAATCATTTCAGTGCAAAACTGTAACATGAATAATAATTTATATATATTTCCTCCCCAATTTGGCATAACTTTTCCTATAATTACTAAAGAAAGAATTATTTGATTAATTTTGTCAACGAAGCCTCTCTAATGAGGAGGCCACAGAAAAATTGCCACAAGGTTAAAAGATGTTTATTTACATTTTGAATATATTAATTGTCAAATTGGTACTTATTACAAATGGGAAAGTAATGATTGATTGATTTCCAAGCAAAATTCTAGTTGTGCCATTGACTAATTGTGAGTGATCATCTACATGGTTGTTTGGTGTTGTCATAAGTGTAGTGTGTGTGTGGGGTGACATCACATATACTGTGCCCTGTGTGTCACTATGATTGTGCTTCACTGTGACTTAAACTTAGTACCTTTATGCTTTTTGTTTGTTTTGCGACCATATAAGCATGGTATATTGAGAGACACCATATTTGTTGCGATCAGTGTCGTGAAATATGTCACAGATTAAATGCATTGCATTGTTTGATGCCAAATGTGAAGTGTGTTTTGGGACACTATATGAATTGTGTAACACCTTAAGCTGTGTATTATATGTTCAATATGTGACGTAGTGTAATGTATTCAATACGTGACGTAGTGTGATGTGTTCAATACGTGACGTAGTGTGATGTGTTCAGTACGTGACGTAGTGTGATGTGTCATAAATGTGGAGTACTGAGTGATACCATCAATGTACTATATTGTGTGTCACTCTACGTGTTCTGTAATGTGTGACACCTTAACAATGAAGTAATGTTCTTCCTCATATACATAGTGAATTATGTAGCAAAATATATGTAATGTTTGCACTACAGTAATACCATTATTTTGAGAGTATATTTCTTGTGAATAATGTCACTATAAATGTTGAACATTTAATTGTTTCTTAGGCAGGCTGGGGAACGTAAACACCCTTTGTGCTCCGTATTGTATTATAAAATAACAATATTCTATTTTGTTACACCATAAGTGTGGGGTGTTGTGTGACTTGAGTGCTATATAATGTTGGGATGCATAAGTGTGATACTTACCGTCATAATATGCAGCGTTGACGTTTGCTCCAGCGTCGAGGAGGGCCTTCACAGTGTTGTCGTTACCACTTGCGGCTGCGTCGTGAAGGGCTGTCCAGCCTGTTAACAGATACCACAATTGTTATTATGCATAAACTATCACGAGTCTAGAGGTTTCTCTAAAGTGTTGAAATAAACCGTCCTTGATGAACAACTTTTTTAACACTGAAGTGAAAAACAAACTCTAAATGAACAAATCTACAATGACCGTGATGAGGGTTTGAACTTACAGCCCAAGATGAACCCAGACGAGCCATAGTCGACTGCGCCACGACATGGTGAATGGAATTGCAACCGGGAGTGCAACTGCTCCCTGTTTTACACAATTCCCCCTGCACCCGGGCTTTATCAACAAGTTGTTCTACATCTTCGCCCTCATTTCAGTACACACAGAAATCACAATAGCGTGATTCATCATACGAACAAATCCACAAGGGCTGTGATGAGGGTTCGAACTTAAGTCTAGGATGATCCCTAACGCGCCTTTGTCGATTGCGCCACGACATGATCAAAAGAATTGCAACTGGGAGTGCAAATGCCCCCACACTGCTCCCGGTAGTTAACAGATGGAGTAGTTAACAGATGGAATGCATTAGGCAGTGATGTGGTGGAGGCTGACTCCATACACAATTTCAAATGCAGATATGATAGAGCCCAGTAGGTTCAGGAATCTGTACACCTGTTGGTTGACAGTTGAAAGGCGGGACCAAAGAGCCAGAGCTCAACCCCCGCAAGCACAACTAGGTGAGTACAAGGTGATGTTATTGTTGCACTTTCATTTATATGGATAAATGAGACTTCAAAATAATACCTATTGCCCATGTATTTTCATTTTGAATAAAATTTATGCATATATATGTCTAACCATCGCTTGCAACAATCCTGAATTCCAATGTCTTTTATGTTATATGGTAATCACTTCAATTACTCCACTTTCCAAAACAATATTTACCTGTGTATTTTCAGAATCTAAACTTATCTAGTATGAATCAGAGTAACGACACGTGGTTTAAGATAAGAAAGCATTAGTTAGTTTTTTTATAAAGTTTTTCGTCATATTCAGCCATAACATGTTATCTTCATATTGTTCATTGTTGAATGTCCTGACTTCCGGGACGAGCGTGTGTCATGTTTTCCGACCATCCCCCGCGGTCGCTTGTCTCTAGATAGTATTCTTGGTGACTCGGATACTTTTGATATCGTTCGCTTTATGCGTTTCTGTTCTCGTATTGGCGTCCTTGATGATGTTTAGCGCCCTCTGATTATCCCGCACATTTAATGGTGCTACATAACCTTCCCGGTTTGGTGCCTTCTATTGATAATTACTTACTTACTTCATATTGTTCAGTTTTAACATGGTATGTGTTCTTCTATCATGTTCATCCTTCATTTATTACGTTTGAGTGAAAGCAGCATATAATGGTAAGATTACTAGTATATGCTTGAATATAATCTTTGATGAGGAGCCATGTGAGACGACAGAGACTACGAATAAAGGTGATAACCAGCAATAGTCATTCATATTAAGTGAAAGTAGTGCATGAGAGAATAATGGTTAACCTGCAGCTTTAGCAGTGAGGGGAACTCAACACTCAGTCCTGGATAAGCAATGTCTGAAGAAGCTTGATTCAGAAATTAGGTTGACCTGGGGGAGAGGAGTTCACCCTTGTAATGTCTTGGATCTGTGGGTTCCAGCAGCAACAATTTCAATCATTCCAAACCATTGATAAATAACAGAGAAGTCTCCGGTAATGTGGTAAACCCAGAAGTATCGAGTAGTAAGGCTTAATCCATACATGCATTGAGGGACAGTTTAAGTTTATCACATTATTCAAAATCACTTGATATAAATATAATAAAAAGGCCTCTCTCTTGCTCGAGTTCTCTGGTTTTTATATCAAATTATAGTCAAAATCCACACGTCACAGACAAGTGATAACTGTTTAGGTTGCAATGGTTAAAGATAGATTATTAGAACAACTGGCCAAAGGAGCATTACTGTGTTATTCAATACAGGATTTTTGCCCCAGTCCCAGACTATATCTGGTTAGGAACGCGACAAAAGTGACATACAATTACTGTTTCCCATGCATGGTCAAATATAAACCATAAATATGAAAATATTTACAAAGTTTGAAACCAATATTACTGTTAACTATAACTAATCACCAAACGAGGTGCTATAGGCTCATTTATACTGAAAATTTTATTTATAGGTCATTCACTTTAACATATTTTGGTTATTATTTAACATGGTTTGGTTATTGGTTATAGTTACCAAAAAAACGGCCAATCTACTTTTTAAAAACTCCCCAGACACAAAGCAGAATGCCTTGAAGGAAACCAACGTTATCTATGCCTTCAAATTCCCACTTGGGGACTGTAAGCCTCAAAGAATTCAATATATAGGCAAGACAACAACATCTCTTTCCAGGCGATTAACAATGCATAAGCAACAGGGCTCCATTAAGGAACATATAATCTCTTCCCACAACCAGACCATCACCAGAGAAATCTTAACAAAAAACACGGAAATCATCGATAGATACAGCGATAGCAGGCGGCTTGACATCTGTGAGGCACTACACATTAAGAAGTCGACACCAGCAATCAACAGCCAATTAATGCACAACTATATTCTACCCACTTCAAGACTCCGCACCAATATAGAAGCATCAAGAAATATGGACCAATAGGCCCTTTGCAGTTACTTCCATTCTTTCCTTTAACTTACAAAATATTATACCCATTGTTTTGTGTTCTGTCTTGTGTTGAAAGTTTGTTTTCACCTCATCCAAAACTGTTGTAACATATCATCTCACCCAAATGCAGGTGGTATAAAATCGAAGCTGTTTAAACTCTGTTCAGTTATAGTTGTGTGCGTGTAAACTAAAGTCTCTGAAAATGTAATAAGTTTTACGAAACGCGTTCAAGTGTCGCATCAGACTAGAAATAAATATGAATTTTGGAGAACTGATTTTTCAGTTACCATCAACAGTGAAAAGAAATATCAGAAACATTGAGAAAATTCATGTTAGAATTATTAATCTTACTTTTTCGGTCATATTTAATAATATATGTCTACAGGAAAGATATATATATATATATATATATATATATATATATATATATATATATATATATATATATATATATATATATATATATATATATATATATATATATATATATATATATATATATATATATATATATATATATATATATATATATGCAATTGACGATCACAAAACACTGATCATTTTATGCGAAAAATCCACAGAGAAATATGGAATGAGGTGAACGTTTCGGCTTTGTTAAAGCCTTTGTCAACACCAGACTGACTGAAACTCAGTTGAGTCAGTCTGGTGTTGACAAAGGCTTTAACAAAGCCGAAACGTTCACCTCATTTCATATTTCTCTGTGGATTTTCCGCATATATATATATATATATATATATATATATATATATATATATATATATATATATATATATTTATATATATATATATATATATATATATATATATATATATATATATATATATATATATATATATATATATATATGCAAATATATATACATATATATATATATATATGTCGTACCTAGTAACCAGAACGCACTTCTCGGCCTGCTATGCAAGGCCCGATTTGCCTACTAAGCCAAGTTTTCCTGAATTAATATATTTTCTCAAATTTTTTTCTTATGAAATGATAAAGCTACCCATTTCATTACGTATGAGGTGAATTTTTTTTTATTGGAGTTAAAATTAACGTAGATATATGACCAAACCTAACCAACCCTACCTAACCTAACCTAACCTATCTTTATAGGTTAGGTTAGGTTAGGTAGCCGAAAAAGTTTGGTTAGGTTAGGTTAGGTAGGTTAGGTAGTCGAAAAATAAATATTTCATGAAAACGTGGCTTATTAGGCAAATCGGGCCTTGCATAGTAGGCTGAGAAGTGCGTTCTGGCTACTAGGTACGACATATATATATATATATGTTTCATTGAATATGACCGCATATTCTGTATTTATTATTTTCTGGTTTAGGGCTTCTATCCCTCTAACTATTTTCTTAGCATCAGGGCTTAATTGGAATAGGAGTTCTCCAAAACTCATTTTCGTACTTTTAAGGTGAAGAAAAGAAGTGATTTACTATAGAGTGTATTACACTTATTTGTATAATTTGCACGACGTTTCGAACCTCCATGGTTCATTCTCAAGTGAACAGATCTTACAATACTAGTTGATTTTATACCCGCATTAGGTCAGGTGATAATACAATGAAGGTGAAAACATGGGGGGATACATAAGGGATAAACATAGGGGCTGCAGAAGGCTTATTGGCCCATACGAGGCATCTCCTATCTAAACACAAAGATTAAACCAGTGTAATTGGCCTGTTATGTTGGACATTGTCTTCTGTGTTGGCATCGATATGTTCTTGTCTTGTCCTTACTCTCATGGTGGGTAGAGTAAATAGTTCCGTGATTTGGGTGTTCATGGTAGGTCGCTCTATTCTTATGTGAATTGCCTCAAGAATTTGTAATCTTCTTGAATCTTGGGTTTTGTCTATTATGCAAGTATTCTTGTTCAACATTTCTCTTGTTAGAGTAATGTCATGGGCTTGTCTCATGTGATTCCTAGGGGCACCAGATTGAAGATGGCATGTCAAACGCCTCGTCAGCTTGGTCGACGTCATACCTATGTACTTACATTGAAGGTTACATCCTTTGTGGGGGCAAGTGTACATGTATACAACGCTTGACTGCTGTAGAGGGTTCTCCGTCGGCTTCGGGCTGTTTTTGATAAGGAGTTCGGAAGTCTTCTTGGTTTTGTAGAATATTATCAGGTTTATGTTTTGGTTTGGATTATGTTTGGTTTTGTATCCCCCCATGTTTTCACCTTCATTGTATTATCACCTGACCTAATGCGGGTATAAAATCAACTAGTATTGTAAGATCTGTTCACTTGAGAATGAACCATGGAGGTTCGAAACGTCGTGCAAATTATACAAATAAGTGTAATACACTCTATAGTAAATCACTTCTTTTCTTCACCTTAAAAGTACGAAAATGAGTTTTGGAGAACTCCTATTCCAATTAAGCCCTGATGCTAAGAAAATAGTTAGAGGGATAGAAGCCCTAAACCAGAAAATAATAAATACAGAATATGCGGTCATATTCAATGAAACATGTTTGAAAGAAAACCTGCTGCCAGTATACACCAATATATATATATATATATATATATATATATATATATATATATATATATATATATATATATATATATATATATATATATATATATATATATATATATATTAGTATATTTTGGTAGCAGTCTTTCCTGTAGACATATATTATTAAATATGACCGAAAAAGTAAGATTAATAATTCTAACACGAATTTTTTCTATCTTTCTTGCGTTTCTTTTCTCTGTTGATGGTAATTCAAAGATCAATTCTCCAAAGTTAATTTTTATTTCTAGTCTGACGCGACACTTGAGCACGTTTCGTAAAACTTATTACATTTTCAAAGACTTTAGTTTACAAACACACAACTGAAACTGAATAGAGCTTTGCACATCTTCGAGTTTATATCTACATTTGGGTGAGGTGGATGTGGTTAACACGAACTTTCAACAATGGGTATTAAATGGTTATTAAATTCTAACACAAGACAGAACACGAAACAATGGATATTGATTGGAAGTAATTGGAGAAATCCTATTGGTCCATATTTCTTGATGCTTCTATATTGGAGCGGAGTCTTGAAGTGGGTAGAATATAGTTGTGCATTAATTGGCTGTTGATTGCTGGTGTTGACTTCTTGATGTGTAGTGCCTCGCAGACGTCAAGCCGCCTGCTATCGCTGTATCTATCGATGATTTCTGTGTTGTTTGCTAAGATTTCTCTGGTGATGGTTATTTTGTGGGAAGAGATTATATGTTCCTTAATGGAGCCCTGTTGCTTATGCATCGTTAAACGCCTGGAAAAAGATGTTGTTGTCTCGCCTATATACTGGGTTTTTTGAGGCTTACAGTCCCCAAGAGGGCATTTGAAGGCATAGACGACGTTGGTCTCTTTTAAAGCGTTCTGCTTTGTGTCTGGAGAGTTTCTCATGAGTAGGCTGGCCGTTTTTCTGGTTTTATAGTAAATCGTCAGTTGTATCTTCTGATTTTTGTCTGTAGTGATAACGTTTCTACTGACAATATCTTTCAGGACCCTTTCCTCCGTTTTATGGGCTGTGGAAAAGAAGTTCCTGTAAAATAGTCTAATAGGGGGTGTAGGTGTTGTGTTAGTTGTTTCTTCAGAGGTTGCATTGCGTTTCACATTCCTTCATATGATGTCTTCTTATGATAGAGAAAATTCGTGTTATCGCTGTATCATCGATAGATACAGCGATAGCAGGCGGCTTGACGTTTGCGAGGCATTACACATCAAGAAGTCAACACCAGCAATCAACAGCCAATTAATGCACAACTATATTCTACCCACCTCAAGACTCCGCTCCAATATAGAAGCATCAAGAAATATGGACCAATAGGCTTTCTACAATCACTTCTATTCAATACCCATTGTTTCATGTTCTGGCTTGTGTTGATGAAATTAATACCTTATTAAATACCACCTCACCCCATCCACCTCACTCAAAAGTAGATATAAACAAAATCGGAGATGTGTAAGTTCTATTCAGTTGTGTATGTGTTAACTAAAGTTTTTGAAAATGTAATAAGTTTTACGAAACGCGCTCAAGTGTCGCGTCAGACTAGAAATAAAAATGAATTTTGGAGAATTGATTTTTGAATTACCTCCAACAGTGAAAAGAAATGTACGAAAGATTGAGAAAATTCGTGTTAGAATTATTAATCTTACTTTTTCGGTCATATTTAATAATATATGTCTACAGGAAAGACTGCTACCAAAATATACTAATATATATATATATATATATATATATATATATATATATATATATATATATATATATATATATATATATATATATATATATATAAATATATATATATTTTGGTAGCAGTCTTTCCTGTAGACATATATTATTAAATATGACTGAAAAAGTAAGATTAATAATTCTAACACGAATTTTCTCGGTCTTTCGTACGTTTCTTTTCACTGTTGGTGGTAATTCAAAAATCAATTCTCCAAAATTCATTTTTATTTCTAGTCTGACGCGACACTTGAGCGCGTTTCATAAAACTTATTACATTTTCAAAGACTTTAGTTTACACATACACAACTGAATAGAACTTACACATCTTCGATTTGTTTATATCTACATTTGAGTGAGGTGGATGGGGTGAGGTGGTATTAATAGGGTATTAAAATCATAAACACAAGACAGAACACGAAACAATGGGTATTGAATGGAAGTGATTGTAGAAAGCCTTTTGGTCCATATTTCTTGATGCTTCTATATTGGAGCGGAGTCTTGAGGTGGGTAGAATATAGTTGTGCATTAATTGGCTGTTGATTGCTGGTGTTGACTTCTTAATGTGTAGTGCCTCGCAGACGTCAAGTCGCCTGCTATCGCTGTATCTATCGATGATTTCTGTGTTGTTTACTAGGATTTCTCTGGCGATGGTTTGGTTGTGGGAAGAGATTATATGTTACTTAATGGAGCCCTGTTGCTTATGCCTCGTTAAACGCCTAGAAAGAGATGTTGTTGTCTTGCCTATATACTGGGTTTTTTGGAGCTTACAGTCCCCAAGAGAGCATTTGAAATCATAGACGACGTTGGTCTCTTTTAAAGCGTTCTGCTTTGTGTCTGGAGAGTTTCTCATGAGTAGGCTGGCCGTTTTTCTGGTTTTATAGTAAATCGTCAGTTGTATCCTCTGATTTTTGTCTGTAGGGATAACGTTTCTATTAACAATGTCTTTCAGGACCCTTTTCTTCCGTTTTATGAGCTGTGGAAAAGAAGTTCCTGTAAAATAGTCTAATAGGGGGTATAGGTGTTGTGTTAGTTGTCTCTTCAGAGGTTGTTTGGCGTTTCACTTTCCTTCTTATGATGTCTTCGACGAAACCATTGGAGAAGCCGTTGTTGAATAGGACCTGCCTTACCCTACAGAGTTCTTCGTCGACTTGCTTCCATTCTGAGCTGTGGCTGAGAGCACGGTCGACATAAGCGTTAACAACACTTCTCGTGTACCTGTCTGGGCAGTCGCTGTTGGCATTTAGGCACATTCCTATGTTCGTTTCCTTAGTGTAGACTGCAGTGTGGAAACCTCCGCTCTTTTCCATGATTGTTACATCTAGAAAGGGCAGCTTCCCATCCTTTTCCATCTCATAAGTGAAACGCAGCACGGAACTCTGCTCTAATGCCTCCTTCAGCTCCTGCAGATGTCTGACATCAGGTACCTGTGCAAAAATGTCGTCAACATACCTGCAGTATATGGCCGGTTTCAAGTTCATGTCGACTAAGACTTTTTGCTCGAAGGTACCCATGTAGAAGTTTGCAAACAGGACTCCTAAGGGAGAACCCATGGCGACCCCATCTACTTGCTTATACATGTGCCCATCAGGGCTCAAGAAGGGTGCCTCTTTAGTACAAGCTTGGAGTAGTTTCCTTAGAATATTTTCTGGTATGTCAAGAGGAGCACAGGCCGGATCACGATACACTCTGTCGGCTATCATCCCGATTGTCTCGTCCACAGGTGCGTTGGTAAACAGTGATTCTACGTCCAACGAGGCTCTTATCCCTGTGGCCCGTGTGCCCCGCAGTAAGTCAACAAATTCCTTTGGAGACTTCAGGCTGAAGGCGCAAGGAACATAAGGAGTGAGCAGGCCGTTGAGTTGCTTCGCCAGTCTGTACGTGGGTGTGGGTATCTGGCTAATGATTGGCCGAAGTGGGTTTCCAGGCTTGTGTGTCTTGACATTTCCATACGCATATCCAGGTTTATATTCCCCAATAATCTTTGGCAGGTGGAGTCCGGATTTCTTGGCGTTCACAGTTTCGATCAGTTTGTTGACCTTTGCTTTCAATTCGGCTGTAGTGTCCTTCGTTACCCTTTGGAATTTAGTTTGGTCAGAGAAGCCTTCGTGAGAACAAGGAGATAGTTGTCAGGAGAGGTGACAAGTCGCCAATATACGTCATTCTTAAATAAGACGAATATCTGGCGAAAATGTACCTCATACTCTCTGACCAAACTAAATTCCAAAGGCTAACGAAGGACACTACAGCCGAATTGAAAGCATATATATATATATATATATATATATATATATATATATATATATATATATATATATATATATATATATATATATATATATATATATATATATATATATATATATATATATATATATATATATATATATATATATATATATATAGTTGTCGTACCAAGTAGCCAGAACGCACTTCTCAGCCTACTATGCAAGGCCCGATTTGCCTAATAATCCATGTTTTAGTGAAATGTTTTTTCGACTACCTTGTGGGAACCGACCTGTGAGATTTATATTTATTTAATTTATATGAATTTATATTTACATTAATTTATATACTTCGATAGCAATTTGTATAATGATAAGTGGACTGTATTTCTGCAATAATCTCAATCTCACAAATCGATCCTCTACACATTAGGGGGGGTTTATTAGTTTATATATATGCAGCCAATCAAACTACAGAATTAACTACATACATTGAAGAGGTTCCTTATCTTATAGTACAGCAGGCTAGTCCACCAGGTATAACTAGGGTGTAGACACCAAATTATCCTCTTTGAGGTAGCTTCCATCACCCAGTAACTGGTGCACAAAGTCTTCCTCGTCTTGACCTGTCAAAAGGGCGCTAGCTGTGAAGCCAGGTTCTATATATGACAAGTTATATCAGAGAAAACACTATACATGGAACAATAAAGACCTGGCTTAATTACCTTTAGTATAAGGCGATTTCGTGATCTAACCGGCTCACCCTACCCAATGACATTAATGGCCACTAATGATAGATAATGGGTTTCGGAAAGAACACTTAACTTGATTTGTAGACAGCGTGTTGATAATGGTACACTTCTGGTTTCCATAACACTACGTCCAAGTAAATTAACAGGAGCCGAATTTGCTCCCGTGTGAGCCTCTGGTCTAGTCTCAACAATGGCTGCATCTAACACTCCATACTATTGACGCCTGGCCGACATTGTCCAGATATGATAGGAGCCGAATTTGCTCCACGCGTCTCGGATGTGACACAACAATGGCTGCCCTCCTTCCTCCCTCTCACGCCTAGCTTACATTGTCCAAATTTCAGAAAGTGATAGAAGGGTCACATTTACTCTACTTTAATATTGATAATTAAGTTAATTTATATAAGATGTTTTTATGATGGTAAAGTCCAAAGACTAATGTATTTAAGAATAATTCCCACCATAATAGGTGGTGAATTATAATAGTGTGTGGTGATGATATCCCGTTTTCTTTAGACGGTAATTCCACTACAAGTTACATTTTCTATGGGTAACTTGTTTATACAACACAGCTATTATCTGTATGATATATTAAATGGTGTCAGATTTTCCGACATACCTAACCTAACGTTTTCGGCTACCTAACCAAACCTAACCTATAAAGATAGGTTAGGTTAGGTTAGGTAGGGTTGGTTAGGTTCGGTCATATATCAACGTTAATTTTAACTTCAATAAAAAAAAATTTACCTCATATATAATGAAATGGATAGCTTTATCATTTCATAAGAAAAAAATTTGAGAAAATATAATAATTCAGTAAAACTTGGCTTAGTAGGCAAATCGGGCCTTGCATAGCAGGCCGAGAAGTGCGTTCTGGCTACTAGGTACGACATAGTTATATATATATTTATATATTTTTTTTATATATATAGTTATATATATGTTATACATATGTCGTACCTAGTAGCCAGAACGCACTTCTAAGCCTACTATGCAAGGCCCAATTTGCCTAATAAGCCAAGTTTTCATGAATTAGTTATTTTTCGACTACCTAACCGAACCTAATCTAACTTTTTCGGCTACCTAACCTAACCTAACCTATAAAGATAGGTTAGGTTAGGTTAGGTAGGGTGGGTTAGGTTCGGTCATATATCTACGGTAATTTTAACTCCAATAAAAAAAAATTGACCTCATACATAATGAAATGGGTAGTTTTATCATTTCATCAGAAAAAAATTGAGAAAATATATTAATTCAGGAAAACATGGCTTATTAGGCAAATCGGGCCTTGCATAGTAGGCCGAGAAGTGCATTCAGGCTACTAAGTACGACACACACACACACACACACACACACACATATATATATATATATATATATATATATATATATATATATATATATATATATATATATATATATATATATATATATGTATATATATATATATATATATATATATATATATATATATATATATATATATATATATATATATATATATATGCGAACAAGCCTGAATGGTCCCCAGGACAATATGCAACTGAAAACTCACACCCCAGAAGTGACTCGAACCCATACTCCCAGGAGTAACGCAACTATGTACAAGACACCTTAATCCACTTGACCACCATGACCGGACATAATGAGGTGATAGCCGAAGCTATTTGAACCACCCCACCGCTGGCACTCGGATGGTAATCTTGGGCATAGCATTTTACCAAATCACCTCATTCTTTGGGGCACACGTGAGGAACACAAATGCGAACAAGCCTGAATGGTCCCCAGGACAATATGCAACTGAAAACTCACACCCCAGAAGTGACTCGAACCCATACTCCCAGGAGCAACGCAACTGGTATGTACAAGACGCCTTAATCCACTTGACCATCACGACCGGACATAATGAGGTGATAGCTGAAGCTATCTGAACCACCCCACCGCCGGCACTCGGATGGTAATCTTGGGCATAGGATTTTACCAAATCACCTCATTCTTTGGGGCACACGTGAGGAACACAAATGCGAACAAGCCTGAATGGTCCCCAGGACAATATGCAACTTAAAACTCACACCCCAGAAGTGACTCGAACCCATACTCCCAGGAGTAACGCAACTATGTACAAGACACCTTAATCCACTTGACCACCATGACCGGACATAATGAGGTGATAGCCGAAGCTATTTGAACCACCCCACCGCTGGCACTCGGATGGTAATCTTGGGCATAGCATTTTACCAAATCACCTCATTCTTTGGGGCACACGTGAGGAACACAAATGCAAACAAGCCTGAATGGTCCCCAGGACAATATGCAACTGAAAACTCACACCCCAGAAGTGACTCGAACCCATACTCCCAGGAGCAACGCAACTGGTATGTACAAGACGCCTTAATCCACTTGACCATCACGACCGGACATAATGAGTTGATAGCTGAAGCTATTTGAACCACCCCACCGCCGGAACTCGGATGGTAATCTTGGGCATAGGATTTTATCCGAGTGCCAGCGGTGGGGTGGTTCAAATAGCTTCGGCTATCACCTCATTATGTCCGGTCGTGATGGTCAAGTGGATTAAGGCGTCTTGTACATACCAGTTGCGTTGCTCCTAGGAGTATGGGTTCGAGTCACTTCTGGGGTGTGAGTTTTCAGTTATATATATATATATATATATATATAATATATATATATATATATATATATATATATATATATATATATATACATATATATATATATATATATATATATATATATATATATATATATATATATATATATATATATATATATATATATATATATTGTAACGGGGGGTGGGGGAAATAGCTCTATCTTGTCCATTATTCCACCCCACAGTTAACTAACGAGGCCGGGGGAAACAGCTCTCTCTAGTCCGTTATCCCGTCCCCAGTTAGCTAACTATTCTAGAGCACCTCCAGAGTTCCTAAGGCAGCCTCTCTCGTTCAACACCTTGTAAACCTAGGTATTTGACTACCTAGGTGCTAAGACTACAAGGCGCCGTAACTGGATCAGCTACCCGAAACTCTAGAGAGAACTCTAGAATACAGAATCATTGCCACAAACGTATAAGTGAAAACGAAAGGAAAGAAATGAATAGTGAAGTAATTAGTGAGGGTTTGGGGTGAGAGGCAGAGAGGTGGGAGGAGCGAGAAGGGTCATTAGTTGAAAGTGAGAGTTTAGAGAAGGGTGGAGGGAGAGGTGTAGATAGGTAGAAGTAGAAGAGTAGATAGTAGAAGTAGAAGAGTAGATAGTAGAAGACGAAATGCTGCCACCATCCATTCATGATCATTACATACAAGACAAGGAATGGAACTTGCCTGTATCACAAAATTCTCAAAGGATGTTATCATGAGTTCATTATTAGTATGTTCCCTCTGTACCATGTATCAACTCCAAACATGTACTCATTTATATCATGAACCCAGTAACCACAGAGGCTTTCTCAAATCCTCAACTCAAAGCTCTAGGGAACAAAGTTAAACACAATTTAAATAATAAATTCATAATTATATTTCACATGAAGTATCATAATTTAGCAATTCAATTAAAATGTTCCAGTTTAATATGCAAAGTGAGTCATCATCCAAGAATTCGAGAACCCTACAACTTGACTGCTCCTGATCATCACACAACATATGTAAACACGACCAAGTCACCTAAATGTTCACTCACCGAGGACTGAGTCTCAGTTGAATAGAGAGGGGGGGGGGTCTGCAATTTTCAGGCAGCGTCACCCCCCGTCTGGTGACGGCCTATCTCGACGGCTGGCCTCTGCTCTGCTCCGCTGGCCGGTCTCCTATTACTCAATGCTCGATAGCTCTCCGAGTTTATATTGGGGAACCTAGTAGCTAACTCCGCCCACAAGTAGATAGCCTCCGGCACTACCAAGCCACTCCTTAAACGTCGGCATGTTTGAAGGCTACCCGGCTCCAATTATACGCTTAGCGGAAGCAAGGTGAAATTCTCATGATCTGACCTCAGGTCACTTGGGGTCATAACGGTTAGAGGTGTGAGATCTCAGGCAGACAACTGGCGCCTCTCCGATCCTTGTCTGTGACTCATGTACTCTATGTATGTATTAACCTAAACCAAACACTTTTACAGTGTTACATCTCCCCTTCTCCCCGAAAATAAAGTTTTTGCAACACTGCTAAAGCAAGCTAGCTGTGTGCGACAACTTTATTAACGAAAAGAATACATCCTAGCTAAACAAATATACATCATCCTACTCTAAAAAATGAAATATGTAGACAGACGTCCATTGTCTCTGGCAGGGCGACGTCACTGCTTGGTCTTGTAGATAATCCTGTACCACATTTCTTCAACACAACTGCCTCCGTCGCTTCTCCGTCGTTAACGCACAACAACACTTGGTCAACCCGAAAGCCGTTACTACTTGAACTGAGCACAGGACCGTGGAATTCGGTTGTCCCAGCTGATCTGTAATTGGCCCTACGTCAGTCACCATGAGAGACGTATATTGGGGTTCTTCACAGCTATAGGGACTACAAGTTTCGAGACCTTCATATAGTTGCCAACAGTAGAAATCCCATCCTACTCTTCTTCCTCCCTGTTGCTCCAGCACGCCTCCTTCAGAGAGCTACTTCTGACAGCCACATCAAGTCCGCACGACACAGGAAGAATCACTCAACAGAGCTACCTGCTTGCAGGAGGGGCGGCCAGTTAAGGCAAACGATCCTGTCTTGCAATTACGCTCCATGCAATGATGCTGACACCAGCAAGGGACACGAGGCATCGTGTCTCACTCAGCTTGTCTTATCTTCTTCTTCTTCTTTCTTCTTTCTTCTCTCTTCCTTCTTCTCTCTTCTTTCTTCTCTCTTCTTTCTTCTCTCTTCCTCCTCCCATGGGTCTTAGACAAGCGACCTGGGGTCCACCGGGGTCCGTCCGTCCTGGGGTCCATCCTGGGTAGACCGATGTTGGTGGGACAGACTGGAGTCGTTGTTGCTCCTCTTCCATCTTTACTGGGTCGTCTGCAGAACGACCTGGGGTCCACTGGGGTCCGTCCGTCCTGGGGTCCGTCCGTCCTGGGGTCCACTGGGTAGACCAATGTTGACCGACCGAGAGGGCTGCATCTTGGGGTCCCCTGGGGTGGTGGTGGTGGTGAAGCCATGACCTCCAGGTAGTGGGCTGGTCGTGGTGGTGGTGATAAACGCCCCTGAGTGTGGTACACAGCAGCCGTCTCCCTCTTCTGTATATGCGTCGCGCCTCTCCTCTGGCTCCCACCTGTGAATTGAACATAAAGGCGACAATACCCGTGTTCCATGCTGTTGTGTGACCCTGTAGTTTGTATAGGGTTCACACAGTCCAATTATAAGCTCTCCTCCTGGCAACAACTACACTTAAATTTTTTTTTAAATAATCCAATTAACACTGAATGATACTGACTTGGTGGAACATAAGACAGTAACAGAGGAAAGTTAGAGAAGAGAGAATAAGGTCATCACTACTTTTAACTTGTCACAAAAACAAAATCAAAACTAGTAGACAAAACACTAGCCTAAACTTAACTGTACCGTTCCTAATCTTAAGTACCTAAACCGCCGTTACTCCCACCCTTAACCTACAGCCACCTACGTGACCCAGAGTGTTTCCCTAGCATCTCCGCCGGTCAACAACTCCAAACTGTTGTCACCCCTGTGACCAGACTTCAAACGCCAGGCGTCCCTAGACGTGAGTCAACTGACACACTAGTCCACACTAGCATGCTGTACAATACCAGTACACCTCGGGTTATTGCGTTCAAATGGAGTAAAACAGTCGATCGCAATAATCTGAGCAGAACCACTACTTAAAAACTACACCTGCCACTCCCCACTGACCTGGAGACCAGCGGTGGCTGGGTGTCCCCGTGGGACATGCGAGGTCACCTGTCACACTCAGCTGACCTGCACTACCAACACCGCTAAGTTCCCAAATCGCCAAATCTTATTACTAACATAAATCACTACACACGCAAGTTCTGGTGAACATTCCCTGAACTACACAAAACTCACAAAATCACTAAACACAACACCAGAGAATCACTATCTCCTAACCTGAAAACAAGTTCGCTAACTCGCGAATAATAAACACCTGTCAATATCTCCCTGATAGCGCCTGAGCGGCAAAAAGACACGTGGGACTGAACAATGTTAAAAGAACACCAACTACCTACAACATTGTTCAACACCGCTGCCAACATTGTAACGGGGGGTGGGGGAAATAGCTCTATCTTGTCCATTATTCCACCCCCCCCAGTTAACTAACGAGGCCGGGGGAAACAGCTCTCTCTAGTCCGTTATCCCGTCCCCAGTTAGCTAACTAATCTAAGAGCACTCCCAGAGTTCCTAAGGCAACCTCTCTCGTTCAACACCTTCTAACCTAGGTATTTGACTACCTAGGTGCTAAGACTACAAGGCGCCGTAACTGGATCAGCTACCCGAAACTCTAGAGAGAACTCTAGAATACAGAATCATTGCCACAAACGTATAAGTGAAAACGAAAGGAAAGAAATGAATAGTGAGGTAATTAGTGAGGGTTTGGGGTGAGAGGCAGAGAGGTGGGAGGAGCGAGAAGGGTCATTAGTTGAAAGTGAGAGTTTAGAGAAGGGTGGAGGGAGAGGTGTAGATAGGTAGAAGTAGAAGAGTAGATAGTAGAAGTAGAAGAGTAGATAGTAGAAGACGAAATGCTGCCACCATCCATTCATGATCATTACATACAAGACAAGGAATGGAACTTGCCTGTATCACAAAATTCTCAAAGGATGTTATCATGAGTTCATTATTAGTATGTTCCCTCTGTACCATGTATCAACTCCAAACATGTACTCATTTATATCATGAACCCAGTAACCACAGAGGCTTTCTCAAATCCTCAACTCAAAGCTCTAGGGAACAAAGTTAAACACAATTTAAATAATAAATTCATAATTATATTTCACATGAAGTATCATAATTTAGCAATTCAATTAAAATGTTCCAGTTTAATATGCAAAGTGAGTCATCATCCAAGAATTCGAGAACCCTACAACTTGACTGCCCCTGATCATCACACAACATATGTAAACACGACCAAGTCACCTAAATGTTCACTCACCGAGGACTGAGTCTCAGTTGAATAGAGAGGGGGGGGGGGGGGGTCTGCAATTTTCAGGCAGCGTCACCCCCCGTCTGGTGACGGCCTATCTCGACGGCTGGCCTCTGCTCTGCTCCGCTGGCCGGTCTCCTATTACTCAATGCTCGATAGCTCTCCGAGTTTATATTGGGGAACCTAGTAGCTAACTCCGCCCACAAGTAGATAGCCTCCGGCACTACCAAGCCACTCCTTAAACGTCGGCATGTTTGAAGGCTACCCTGCTCCAATTATACGCTTAGCGGAAGCAAGGTGAAATTCTCATGATCTGACCTCAGGTCACTTGGGGTCATAACGGTTAGAGGTGTGAGATCTCAGGCAGACAACTGGCGCCTCTCCGATCCTTGTCTGTGACTCATGTACTCTATGTATGTATTAACCTAAACCAAACACTTTTACAGTGTTACAATATATATATATATATATATATATATATATATATATATATATATATATATATATATATATATATATATATATATATATATATATATATATATGTCGTACCTAGTAGCCAGAACGTATTTCTCAGCCCACTATGCAAATCCCGATTTGCCTAATAAACCAAGTTTTCATGAACTAATGTTTTTTCGACTACCTAACCTAACCTAACCTAACCTTTTTGGCTACCTAACCTAACCTAACCTACGAAGATAGGTTAGGTTAGGTTAGGTAGGGTTGGTTAGGTTCTGCCATATATCTTCGTTAATTTTAACTCCAATAAAAAAAATTTACCTCATACATAATGAAATGGGTAGCTTTATCATTTCATAAGAAAAAATTAGAGAAAATATATTAATTCAGGAAAACTTGGCTTATTAGGCAAATCAGGCCTTGCATAGTAGGCTGAGAAGTGCGTTCTGGCTACTAGGTACGACATATATATATATACATATACTAGTATATTTTGGTAGCAGTCTTTCCTGTAGACATATATTATTAAATATGACCGAAAAAGTAAGATTAATAATTCTAACACGAATTTTCTCAATCTTTCGTACATTACGCTTCACTGTTGGAGGTAAATCAAAAATCAATTCTCCAAAATTCATTTTTATTTCTAGTCTGACGCGACACGGGCGCGTTTCGTAAAACTTATTACATTTTCAAAGACTTTAGTTCACAAATACACAACTGAATAGAACTTACGTATCTCCGATTTTATATCTACATTTGAGTGAGGTGGAAGGGGTGATGTGGCATTAACACAAGACAGAACAAAGTGTGGTATTAATAGGGTATTAATTTCATCAACACAAGACAGAACAAGAGTTTTAATAGGGTATTAATTTCATCAACACAAGACAGAACACGAAACAATGGATATTGAATAGAAGTGTTTGTAGAAAGCCTATTGGTCCATATTTCTTGATGCTTCTATATTGGAGCTGAGTCTTGAGGTGGGTAGAATATAGTTGTGCAATAATTGGCTGTTGATTGCTGGTGTTGACTTCTTGATGTGTAGTGCCTAGCAAACGTCAAGCCGCCTGCTATCGCTGTATCTATCGATGATTTCTGTATTGTTTACTAGGATTTCTCTGGCGATGGTTTGGTTGTGGGAAGAGATTATATGTTCCTTAATGGAGCCCTGTTGCTTATGCATCGTTAAACGCCTAGAAAGAGATGTTGTTGTCTTGCCTATATACTGGGTTTTTTGGAGCTTACAGTCCCCAAGTGGGCATTTGAAGGCATAGACGACGTTAGTCTCTTTTAAAGCGTTCTGTTTTGTGTCTGGAGAGTTTCTCATGAGTAGGCTGGCCGTTTTTCTGGTTTTATAGTAAATCGTCAGTTGTATCCTCTGATTTTTGTCTGTAGGGATAACGTTTCTATTAACAATATCTTTCAGGACCCTTTCCTCCGTTTTATGAGCTGTGGAAAAGAAGTTCCTGTAAAATAGTCTAATAGGGGTATAGGTGTTGTGTTAGTTGTCTCTTCAGAGGTTGCATGGCTTTTCACTTTCCTTCTTATGATGTCTTCGACGAAACCATTGGAGAAGCCGTTATTGACTAGGACCTGCCTTACCCTACAGAGTTCTTCGTCGACTTGCTTCCATTCTGAGCTGTGGCTGAGAGCACGGTCGACATATGCGTTAACAACACTCCTCTTGTACCTGTCTGGGCAGTCGCTGTTGGCATTTAGGCACATTCTATGTTTGTTTCCTTAGTGTAGACTGCAGTGTGGAAACCTCCGCCCTTTTCCATGACTGTTACATCTAGAAAGGGCAGCTTCCCATCCTTTTCCATCTCGTAAGTGAAACGCAGCACGGAACTCTGCTCAAATGCCTCCTTCAGCTCCTGCAGATGTCTGACATCAGGTACCTGTGTAAAAATGTCGTCAACATACCTGCAGTATATGGCCGGTTTCAAGTTCATGTCGACTAAGACTTTTTGCTCGATGGTACCCATGTAGAAGTTTGCAAACAGGACACCTAGGGGAGAACCCATGGCGACCCCATCTACTTGCTTATACATGTGCCCATCCGGGCTCAAGAAGGGTGCCTCTTTAGTACAAGCTTGGAGTAGTTTCCTCAGAATATTTTCTGGTATGTCAAGAGGAGTACAGGCTGGATCACGATACACTCTGTCGGCTATCATCCCGATTGTCTCGTCCACAGGTACGTTGGTAAACAGCGATTCTACGTCCAACGAGGCTCTTATCCCTGTAGCCCGTGTGCCCCGCAGTAAGTCAACAAATTCCTTTGGAGACTTCAGGCTGAAGGCGCAAGGAACATAAGGAGTCAGCAGGCCGTTGAGTCGCTTCGCCAGTCTGTACGTGGGTGTGGGTATCTGGCTAATGATTGGCCGAAGTGGGTTTCCAGGCTTGTGCGTCTTGACATTTCCATACACATATCCAGGTTTATATTCCCCAATGATCTTTGGCAGGTGGAGTCCGGATTTCTTGGCGTTCACAGTTTCGATCAGTTTGTTGACCTTTGCTTTTAATTCGGCTGTAGTGTCCTTCGTTACCCTTTGGAACTTAGTTTGGTCAGAGAGTATGATGTTCATTTTCGCCAGATATTCGTCTTTTTTAAGAATGACGTATATTGGCGACTTGTCACCTCTCCTGACAACTATCTCCTTGTTCTCACGAAGGCTTTTAGCTGCCGCTTTTAGCTCGGGGGACAGTATGGTGCTTCTGTAGTTGCCTCGATTCTTTCCTCCTTCTGCAATATGTTCTGCTTGTAAGGTATCTTTGGTAGTGACCTTCTTTTGTGTCTCGAGGTCGAATATGTCGTCCAGCAGAATTTCCAACTCTACTTTCCGGGCCATCTCACTCGGTCTGGACATAACGTGACAGTTTATGCCCAGATTTAGGAGAGTGACTTGGTCCTCAGTGAGGTTAATTCCTGCAAGGTTCAGGAAGCCATCTCTTGGTCGTGGAATTGCCATAGGTCCTCCATATAATGTTGTTAAAAACATTATATGGAGGACCAAAAAACCCAGTATATAGGCAAGACAATAACATCTCTTTCTAGGCGTTTAACGATGCATAAGCAACAGGGCTCCATTAAGGAACATATAATCTCTTCCCACAACCAAACCATCGCCAGAGAAATCCTAGTAAACAACACAGAAATCATCGATAGATACAGCGATAGCAGGCGGCTTGACGTTTGCGAAGGCACTACACATCAAGAAGTCAACACCAGCAATCAACAGCCAATTATTGCACAACTATATTCTACCCACCTCAAGACTCCGCTCCAATATAGAAGCATCAAGAAATATGGACCAATAGGCTTTCTACAAACACTTCTATTCAATATCCATTGTTTCGTGTTCTGTCTTGTGTTGATGAAATTAATACCCTATTAATACTCTTGTTCTGTCTTGTGTTGATGAAATTAATACCCTATTAATACCACACTTTGTTCTGTCTTGTGTTAATGCCACATCACCCCTTCCAACTCACTCAAATGTAGATATAAAATCGGAGATACGTAAGTTCTATTCAGTTGTGTATTTGTGAACTAAAGTCTTTGAAAATGTAATAAGTTTTACGAAACGCGCCCGTGTCGCGTCAGACTAGAAATAAAAATGAATTTTGGAGAATTGATTTTTGATTTACCTCCAACAGTGAAGCGTAATGTACGAAAGATTGAGAAAATTCGTGTTAGAATTATTAATCTTACTTTTTCGGTCATATTTAATAATATATATATATATATATATATATATATATATATATATATATATATATATATATATATATATATATATATATATATATATATATATATATATATATATATATATATATATATATATGTCGTACCTAGTAGCCAGAACGCACTTTTCAGCCTAATATGCATGGCCCGATTTGCCTAATAAGCCAAGTTTTCATGAATTAATTGTTTTTCGACTACCTAACCTACCTAACCTAACCTAACCTAACTTTTTTGGCCACCTAACCTAACCTAACCTATTAAGATAGGTTAGGTTAGGTTAGGTAGGGTTGGTTAGGTTCGGTCATATATCTACGTTAATTTTAACTCCAATAAAAAAAAATTGACCTCGTACATAATGAAATGGGTAGCTTTATCATTTCATAAGAAAAAAATTAGAGAAAATATATTAATTCATGAAAACTTGGCTTATTAGGCAAATCGGGCCTTGCATAGTAGGCTGAGAAGTGCATTCTGGCTATTAGGTACGACATATATATATATATATATATATATATATATATATATATATGACAATGTCAGACCACGGAGGAAAAATGAAACAGGAAATTTCCTTAATTACTTTCGTATATTAAATACATCTTCAGAAGGTCTGAAGATGTATTTAATATACGAAAGTACTTAAGGAAATTTCCTGTTTCATTTTTCCTCCGTGGTCTGACATTGTCACATTCTTAATCACGTGTTTATTTTCGTGATATACACACATATATATATATATATATATATATATATATATATATATATATATATTGCGGAGGTGGAGGAAAAGCGAGCTCATCTACCCAGAGTCTCGCCATATTTTCTCCATTATATTCCTCATCCAAGGAACTGGTACAAGAAGCCATCCCACAGCAAACGCTACCAGGAACACAACCAACAGTAAGGTTGCCAAATCCCCATAAAAAATATAGTTTGGTCTCAGGAAGAGAGACACCATCTGGCTAATGTCAGATAGGCTCCGGTTCTTAATCAGGATGAGTTATTAATTGTTATAGAGCGTAGAGTGTCCAATTAGCATGCTATATAACATTATACATTCATATATAAATTGAGGGTCGTTAGGCAGCACGGCAACGCCTCATCATCAAGAAAGTTCTGACTTAATCATTTCAGTGAATGAAACTTTTTTATTTCTGAATATTCCTATAATCAGAATTGCCATATCCATTAATCTTATTTTTTCAAGTTTGTTTATTTTATGGCATATAATAATTTTTTATGCATATTTCCATATACCTTTGTGTAATTTTACCTTGTGTGCAACGCCAAATATATTCCTAGGAGTAGGCTAGAATGTGTATTTAGTTCAGGTCCTAGATCAAGAACCTGGCCAGTGCTTGATTACATGTCATAGAGCTGTTTAATTATATTCATGTAAAAATTGCCTATTAATTGTGTGGGTGTACCCGCAGGTATATTGTGTTCTGCAGTATATGAGCCAGATCAGCCTTAAGGATCCTACCTGCTGTGGCCCATTATCAGTATCAAGGTCACAGATGAGTGGACTTACAATCCAGCATAGGAACCTTGCATTCAGCTAAGAGCCTTCTTGTGTTGTACTTTATCAACAATTACAATAATTTTTAATTTTAAATTTATGGTTCTAGGTACCACATTTTTGTTCCTATGTAATTCAACTCTTAATCAGTAATCCTGGTATTTTCCCCCCACAATGGAAGTAAATATTGAAATTTTGAATTTGGCATTAGAAGGTGAGCGACATCAAAGTGGTAAGCTCCATCCTCAAGATTGTGAGTATATTAATCTTTACTTTGACCATATTACTAATAGTGTGTATATTGTTTGTTCAATAAATGCAAACAAAAACAAAGCATTTATAAAACAATTATAGATGATGACAAAAATTCATTAAACAAGAATAATGACCGGTCTTTGGTAAGTGGCTTAGATGCCTACAGTTTGGTTATGCCTGGAGCAGATAAGCGATATAAAGTGTTAGGTTCACATCGTATTTTATATAACACATTTATAAATGTGTCTAATGGAGAAATGTTCAACACTAGTCTACATGGA
Organism: Procambarus clarkii; assembly: GCF_040958095.1. NCBI lineage: Eukaryota > Metazoa > Arthropoda > Malacostraca > Decapoda > Cambaridae > Procambarus > Procambarus clarkii. The sequence goes on from NC_091157.1 coordinate 1,967,669, forward strand.
ATGGAAACGTTAGCTCTTAATATCTGTGTTATTATCATCTATGCCATGATTCATAAAAATGTTTACTGGAGAAAAATATTCTTCCCACCGAGAAAATGCGGCACCCTAACAAACATATCATTGAGGAAGTAATAAAACATATACATGTACCTTCGACATTATTTGGTTATCCAATGTTACCTATTATTACCTTGATAAACATTAAATGAATAGATTATTAATTATTAAAAAAAAATAACATTAAAATATAATGTCTTTGAAAATGAATACCAATAAACTTTTGTCCTATTTTCATTCTAATATAACTACTATTAATAATTCTAGTGATACTAATGCTGCTATTAGTGATACTACCACTAATATTACTGCTACTTATAGTAGTAATAATACTACTACTACTACTCTTACTGATATATTGTCAACAGTGAACAATAATGATAATAATAGTAATAATTATATTAATAGATAAAATATTAATATAAAAATAATATTAAAAACTTAGATACCGAAGAATTCTCTCACGATATTTTTTTTAAAAATGTACGATATCCTAATGAAAAAAAGAAAGAACCTGTTCTTCTTGTTCTTGATTTTGATAATACATTAACCATATACGATGAACAACAACATTGGGAATTGAATTTCTCAAATAGTTTTCCTTCAGTGTAAACACGCCCATTTTTATATGAAATGCTAGATTATATGAAAGCCACAAACAAACATAACACTTTTATTTTATGGTCGGCAGGTAAATGATCATATATCCAAAATGTTTTATTTTATTGAACATGTGTCAATATTTTACTCATATTCTAACGTATTATGACTGTTTTTCCGAAAATTAATATGGCGTTAGTAAGTCATACAAATATATAGTCAATAAATACCATAAATATTCAGATATGAGAGCAATACTGATAGATAATTGGGCTGTTTATAATGCTTTAGGGAGAAAAAGAAGGAGTTATGAGACAGAGACAAATGATGATGGAAAAGTCAAACAGCAATATAGTCGCCTGATCTTTATCAAACCTTATACAATATGTGATGTGATGAAAGAATTGGGGGGTTTCAATATACCCCCTCTTCAAATAAAAAAATGTAGATAGTTTTATTCTTTCTAAAAGTTTAAATGGAAAATAAATGATAATAGTAGTAGTTGTTAGAAATTTCCAACACTAATACAATACTATTGTATTATAATAAATCAGTATTAATATGTACTAACTACAGTAGTCACTAAAACTTACTAACAGTAATGTTCACATAAACTAATCATTATATCTGCATATGGATGCTGGAATTCTTACGAAACCAATCACCAGTATTGCGTCAGATTATATCTAGTTAAACACATTTATAGCCAGTGTGCTAGAGAATTGAATGTGATTCTCTAAAATCATCAGTATTCCATGTGATAATTATTTATGGATAACATAACTCCCAAATAATTCTAAACCGAGAGTTTTTAGTTACAATTGTTTTCAAGTAATAGTTTTTCTGTCACGCGTGAATGCCATGGAGAAAACTAAAATCTTCTCCATTTCTCATTTACCACCATAAGACGAGAAAGCAATAGTATTTAAATCCCTAGAATCACAACCCAGTCTTTATTAAAGTATTTCAACCACAATTGCGCGAAATTGTATTATTCGTGATAAATAATTTCTGTGGTGAATGCGGGGACGCGGGTTGAGGGAAGAGGGACGCCATTGTGTGTGCGGGTGGCGAGCTCGTGTTGCGGATTGAGCAACAAAAAGTCGTGGCGTCAGAGTCTGAGACAAGTGACGTTGGGATTATCAGCAAGAATTACACTGGTACTCAACCTAGAACGAATAATTATTCTTCTACGTGATCTACAGTGCTCAGTCAAATAATAACGCGTCGATATTCAAGCCAAACTCTCAACCACGTGTACAACATTGTGGGAGTTTGAGACTGAGACGCGATACCGGCAGACTTCAGCATATACTGCACCCATAAGTAAAGTATATATCTTTCTTGATGCATCATTAGAGATTGTATATTTCGTGGGCAGTCTGTCGTTACATCGAATGACTACTAAAAATCCAACGTTAGTACCGCACTAATTTTTATTTTCTATTTCACGAATATTGAGATTTAAGTAGCCTAGTTCAATGCTACGTAATAACCCTTAAATTACAGCTCGCTTGTGAGGAGTCAACGAGCCGTTAACTACATTCGTGTTATTCACCTCTAAGGGCTTCTACTTGGAAATCCTGAGATCACGAGGACGAGGCGTGAACGATGTCATAGAAATCGTCTTAAGGCTAAGACTTTTTGTACACATTTAGTTACTCCAATTATTTCTACTAGTTCATGATATTATCAGATTGAATGCTTGTCATGAGAACTGGAGATAAAATGTGTTTATTTAGATGATTGCTCTCTAATACTAATAATCATTAATATTCTCTATTTGTATTTACCTATTGATTCTATAATATTTTGGTCACAATATTCTTTGTTCAACAATGAACTGGTGCACGAACCACACTAGTTCCTAGACGTATATGAAGTTCTAGCAATACGCCCCCAATGTAGGTGTTTGAGGCTCTGACTTTAGTTAATTAACCATACAGTCCATTATTTATTTAAGTGATTATTCTTTCTAATATTTATCCATAGACACTGGTTCTTCCTTGTGTTTCTAATGATCACTTTTTATTAGTTTCCCTCTTTTCTCAAAAGTGGGTGGTCCTTCGTTATTAATTTGATTAATTAAATAATTGAGTCAAGCCCCAGATATCCCACATATGTAAACGATCAGTTACTATTAATAAACAACAAAAAAACACAAAAAATTCCCATATAAACAGTGAACAGTGTCGTCCTCTCACATGGGTACAAACTTCCTCACCATGAGGACAAAATTCTTTATTTTTTGATATTATGTATTCTTATTTCTATAATACTTATTAACTACTTTCATCATCTTCACTTTTTCAAAGTGTTTTGAATTTCATCTATTTAAGTAATAGCGACAATGATCATATTTACACAACCTTTAATGTGTTCATTCATGCGTTTCCATAACAGATAAGAAGGGTAAATCAGTTGGGCAAAGATTAAATTGGGTGTATAGAGATAACTATGTTCAAGGGTAGATTGAAACTGTTCAAACAATTTATATACATTCAAAATTCTGTTCATGAGATCGATTCTGACCATATTTTGGTTTTCAAATTCATTGATCGCACAATATATAAGGTTAGTTAGTAAATCATTAATGAGGGATGAATCCACTACTTGGTCGATATTATTGGAATTTTTAAAGAATTCATTTATTTCTCGAATATTTTCCTTCGGTTCAAATTGTATATCACCACTCTTTCCATCTTCTTGTAAAGCTAAGTTAAAAAGAGTGTAACATGGTATTAGAGGAAATGGGTTGAGCATCTCTGACCTATTTCCATTATTTTGTCTAATTTTTATGGTTTGGTGTGCATCTTTAGAATACATTTTTCAAAAACTAAATTTATTTGGAAAGGTGCTTTATATTATTTATTTATAATGCTCTGTTAAGATTATTAATATCAATTGTCAAATTTGTAGTATTTTTTTAAATTAATTATAATTTAAACTATTCTGGATCTTTAATTTCAGCCAAATAATTACTGATGGATGATATTGTATTTTGGGTAATATTCCCGAGGGAATTTTGAACAATAAAGTTTGTGCTGGTAACTCGAGCTAATATAATTGTTAAAGCTGTAATTGTATTCTTTAAAACAAACTTTTCATTTCAACAGATATTTTCAAGGGTAACGAATCTTATATGAGGCGAATAAACAATGTTAGGAGGGGTGGTTTCTAATATTCTTATACTTTCCACGTTGGAATTATCAATGGAAACATCAATATTTGAACCTTTTTCAGGTTTCATATTTATATCAAATATTTTACATGGATACATGCCCATTGTAATATCGAAAATGGTGATATTATTAATGGAGTTTACCATTCATATTTAGATCATCTTTAAATGTAGTAAAATACTGTTTCAAATGATCAGTGTATTAAGTAAAACGGCTTTGATACGTTTTGACCATGGGTTTCTCGGTTGCGATATGAGTCAGATAAGAATATCAGTCTGATAGGTGAGAGGAGAATGAATACCTTAGGGTCCAACAGGATTTTGGAGTTGATGTAATACATTGGGGGAAGTTGTATTGGTGGATACTGTAGGTTTAGGGCATGAGAAAATGTTACCCCCTCTATAAGGGCTCGTTACAAGTGTATACATTCGGTGGGTTTACTGGTGGTAGTCGTTGTACTGAAAATAGCTCTTCCTTCTCTGTTGACAATAAGAATATTACGCGTTGTATAGATACATCGACCATTGAGAGGTGATAAATCTTTTTAAGATCATCGAGGGAGTCAGAAAGAGCAATAGCGATAGCTAAATAGTCGTGGGTCCTGTGTGTCGACAAAGGTTCATAACACGGCTATCGATTATTTCTCCTTTGTAAGAGTCGCTGCTGAGATTGAACTAACTTAGCATAATAGATACTCATAATATTGGTAATGTATATTGTTTTAAATCAACAAAGCTGGCTTCATTTTTGGTAATTTTTAAAAATTGTGGTAAAGGAGGAGTGCTTATTCTCTTTTCATCGTCATTCCATTTTACTATTGTGGTTGACGGACTTAAATAGCAACCATTTTCCAAAGAGTCGGGAAGACTTTTCAAATTCTTTTTATAATTTCAGTCAAATCTGCAGCAACATTTATTTCATCTATTGTCTCATTCATATTAACCAAAATAATTTTAACACTTTGATCTGTGAGATTTGACGGCATAGCTACAATGTTTAATAAAATGTTAGTATTGGGTAGGATGACATTACCTGGGAAGAAATATATGTTCTGTGTTTTTTTCATCTGGGGATAGATGTTGTAATTAATATCAAAGCTAGATAGAGCATCCCAGAAATATCCTAAATTATAGGTGTGATTAAATACTTCATTGTTATAACAACGTCTGATTATGGTGACAATCTTTTAAAACTTCTCAAATGATTAAACCCATTTTAACATATAAATAAGGCTGACATATAGCTGATAAACTTATCTATGCATTGGATATGGATATTTTTCTTGGCGTTTCATATAACGCTGCTCAAGTTGCTGTAAATAACAATCCTTATCTTTAGTTTCTATATTAGGTAATATTGCATATTTACAAATACATTGATTACCTATGATATTTATTTGTTCTCAAATAATCGTTCTAAATAAATTATGTATGGGAATATCATTATATCCATATTTATATCCATATTATCCATATCCATATTTCTTGATGCCATCAAGAAATATGGACCAATAGGCTTTCTACAAACACTTCTATTCAAATATCCATTGTTTCGTGTTCTGTCTTGTGTTGATGAAATTAATACCCTATTAATACTCTTGTTCTGTCTTGTGTTGATGAAATTAATACCCTATTAATACCACATCTTGTTCTGTTTTGTGTTAATGCCACATCACCCCTTCCACCTCACTCAAATGTAGATATAAAATCGGAGATGCGTAAGTTCTATTCAGTTGTGTATTTGTGAACTAAAGTCTTTGAAAATGTAATAAGTTTTACGAAACGCGCTCGTGTCGCGTCAGACTAGAAATAAAAATGAATTTTGGAGAATTGATCTTTGATTTACCTCCAACAGTGAAACGAAATGTACGAAAGATTGAGAAAATTCGTGTTAGAATTATTAATCTTACTTTTCGGTCATATTTAATAATATATATATATATATATATATATATATATATATATATATATATATATATGTATATATATATGTGTGTATATATATATATATATATATATATATATATATATATATATATATATATATATATATATATATATATATATATACACACACATATATATATATATATATACAGACATATATATATATATATATATATATATATATATATATATATATATATATATATATATATATATATATATATATATATATATATATATATATATATATATATATATATATAGGAACACAAATGCGAACAAGCCTGAATGGTCCCCAGGACTATATGCGAATGAAAACTCACACCCCAGAAGTGACTCGAACCCATACTCCCAGAAGCAACGCAACTGGTAACTACAGGGCGCATATAGTCCTGGGGACCATTCAGGCTTGTTCGCATTTGTGTTCCTCACGTGTGCCCCAAAGAATGAGGTGATTTGGTGAAATGCTATGCCCAAGATTACCATCCGAGTTGCCGTCGGAGAAGTGGCTCAAATAGCCTCGGCTATCACTTCCTTTTGACGGCCGTGATGGTCAAGCGGATTAAGGCGCCCTGTAGTTACCAGTTGCGTTGCTTCTGGGAGTGTGGGTTCGAGTCACTTCTGGGGTGTGAGTTTTCATTCGCATATAGTCCTGGGGACCATTCAGGCTTGTTCGCATTTGTGTTCCTCACGTGTGCCCCAAAGAATGAGGTGATTTGGTGAAATGCTATGCCCAAGATTACCATCCGAGTTGCCGTCGGGGAAGTGGCTCAAATAGCCTCGGCTATCACTTCCTTTTGACGGCCGTGATGGTCAAGCGGATTAAGGCGCCCTGTAGTTACCAGTTGCGTTGCTTCTGGTAGTATGGGTTCGAGTCACTTCTGGGGTGTGAGTTTTCATTCGCATATAGTCCTGGGGACCATTCAGGCTTGTTCGCATTTATGTTCCTCACGTGTGCCCCAAAGAATGAGGTGATTTGGTGAAATGCTATGCCCAAGATTACCATCCGAGTTGCCGTCGGGGAAGTGGCTGAAATAGCCTCGGCTATCACTTCCTTTTGACGGCCGTGATGGTCAAGCGGATTAAGGCGCCCTGTAGTTACCAGTTGCGTTGCTTCTGGGAGTATGGGTTCGAGTCACTTCTGGGGTGTGAGTTTTCATTCGCATATAGTCCTGGGGACCATTCAGGCTTGTTCGCATTTGTGTTCCTCACGTGTGCCCCAAAGAATGAGGTGATTTGGTGAAATGCTATGCCCAAGATTACCATCCGAGTTGCCGTCGGGGAAGTGGCTCAAATAGCCTCGGCTATCACTTCCTTGTGACGGCCGTGATGGTCAAGCGGATTAAGGCGCCCTGTAGTTACCAGTTGCGTTGCTTCTGGGAGTATGGGTTCGAGTCACTTCTGGGGTGTGAGTTTTCATTCATATATATATATATATATATATATATATATATATATATGCAGAATACCCACATATGAAAAATAGAAAATGTTTAACGCGTTTTCGGCTAATTCGCCTTCATCAGAGCAAAGTAGAATCATTCTACTTTGCTCTGATGAAGGCGAATTAGCCGAAAACGCGTTAAGCATTTTCTATTTTTCATATGTAATTATTCTGCATACTTGGATCAGTGTTTTTGCGATCATTGTTGCATATATATATATATATATATATATATATATATATATATATATATATATATATATATATATATATATATATATATATATATATATATATATGCGAACAAGCCTGAATGGTCCCCAGGACAATATGAAACTGAAAACTCACACCCCAGAAGTGACTCGAACCCATACTCCCAGGAGCAACGCAACTGGTATGTACAAGACACCTTAATCCACTTGACCATCACGACCGGACAAAATGAGGTGATAGCCGAGGCTATTTGAACCACCCCACCGCCGGCACTCGGATAGTAATCTTGGGCATAGCATTTTACAAAATCACCTCATTCTTTCGGGCACACGTGAGGAACACAAATGCGAACAAGCCTGAATGGTCCCCAGGACAATATGCAACTGAAAACTCACACCCCAGAAGTGACTCGAACCCATACTCCCAGGAGCAACGCAACTGGTATGTACAAGACGCCTTAATCCACTTGACCATCACGACCGGACAAAATGAGGTGATAGCCGAGGCTATTTGAACCACCAGTTGCGTTGCTACTGGGAGTATGGGTTCGAGTCACTTCTGGGGAGTGAGTTTTCAGTTGCATATTGTCCTGGGGACCATTCAGGCTTGTTCGCATTTGTATTCCTCACGTGTGCCCCAAAGAATGAGGTGATTTGGTAAAATGCTATGCCCAAGATTACTATCCGAGTGCCGGCGGTGGGGTGGTTCAAATAGCCTCGGCTATCACCTCATTTTTTCCGGTCGTGATGGTCAAGTGGATTAAGGCGTCCTGTACATACCAGTTGCATTGCTCCTGGGAGTATGGGTTCGAGTCACTTCTGGGGTGTGAGTTTTGAGTTGCATATTGTCCTGGGGACCATTCAGGCTTGTTCGCATTTGTGTTCCTCACGTGTGCCCCAAAGAATGAGGGGATTTGGTAAAATGCTATGCCCAAGATTACTATCCGAGTGCCGGCGGTGGGGTGCTTCAAATAGCCTCGGCTATCACCTCATTTTGACCGGTCGTGATGGTCAAGTGGATTAAGGCGTCTTGTACATACCAGTTGCGTTGCTCCTGGGAGTATGGGTTCGAGTCACTTCTGGGGTGTGAGTTTTCAGTTGCATATTGTCCTGGGGACCATTCAGGCTTGTTTGCATTTGTGTTCCTCACGTGTGCCCCAAAGAATGAGGTGATTTGGTAAAATGCTATGCCCAAGATTACTATCCGAGTGCCGGCGGTGGGGGGGTTCAAATAGCCTCGGCTATCACCTCATTTTGTCCGGTCGTGATGGTCAAGTGGATTAAGGCGTCTTGTACATACCAGTTGCGTTGCTCCTGGGAGTATGGGTTCGAGTCACTTCTGGGGTGTGAGTTTTCAGTTGCATATTGTCCTGGGGACCATTCAGGCTTGTTCGCATTTGTGTTCCTCACGTGTGCCCCAAAGAATGAGGTGATTTGGTAAAATGCTATGCCCAAGTTTACTATCCGAGTGCCGGCGGTGGGATGGTTCAAATAGCCTCGGCTATCACCTCATTTTGTCCGGTCGTGATGGTCAAGTGGATTAAGGCGTCTTGTACATACCAGTTGCGTTGCTCCTGGGAGTATGGGTTCGAGTCACTTCTGGGGAGTGAGTTTTCAGTTGCATATTGTCCTGGGGACCATTCAGGCTTGTTTGCATTTGTGTTCCTCACGTGTGCCAAAAGAATGAGGTGATTTGGTAAAATGCTATGCCCAAGATTACTATCCGAGTGCCTTCGGTGGGGTGGTTCAAATAGCCTCGGCTATCACCTCATTTTGTCCGGTCGTGATGGTCAAGTGGATTAAGGCGTCTTGTACAAACCAGTTGCGTTGCTCCTGGGAGTATGGGTTCGAGTCACTTCTGGGGTGTGAGTTTTCAGTTGCATATTGTCCTGGGGACCATTCAGGCTTGTTTGCATTTGTGTTCCTCACGTGTGCCCCAAAGAATTAGGTGATTTGGTAAAATGCTATGCCCAAGATTACTATCCGAGTGCCGGCGGTGGGGTGGTTCAAATAGCCTCGGCTATCACCTCATTTTGTCCGGTCGTGATGGTCAAGTGGATTAAGGTGTCTTGTACATACCAGTTGCGTGTCTCCTGGGAGTATGGGTTCGAGTCACTTCTGGGGTGTGAGTTTTCAGTTGCATATTGTCCTGGGGACCATTCAGGCTTGTTCGCATTTGTGTTCCTCACGTGTGCCAAAAGAATGAGGTGATTTGGTAAAATGCTATGCCCAAGGTTACTATCCGAGTGCCTTCGGTGGGGTGGTTCAAATAGCCTCGGCTATCACCTCATTTTGTCCAGTCGTGATGGTCAAGTGGATTAAGGCGTCTTGTACATACCAGTTGCGTTGCTCCTGGGAGTATGGGTTCGAGTCACTTCTGGGGTGTGAGTTTTCAATTGCATATTGTCCTGGGGACCATTCAGGCTTGTTTGCATTTGTGTTCCTCACGTGTGCCCCAAAGAATTAGGTGATTTGGTAAAATGCTATGCCCAAGATTACTATCCGAGTGCCGGCGGTGGGGTGGTTCAAATAGCCTCGGCTATCACCTCATTTTGTCCGGTCGTGATGGTCAAGTGGATTAAGGTGTCTTGTACATACCAGTTGCGTGTCTCCTGGGAGTATGGGTTCGAGTCACTTCTGGGGTGTGAGTTTTCAGTTGCATATTGTCCTGGGGACCATTCAGGCTTGTTCGCATTTGTGTTCCTCACGTGTGCCCCAAAGAATGAGGTGATTTGGTAAAATGCTATGCCCAAGATTACTATCTGAGTGCCGGCGGTGGGGTGGTTCAAATAGCCTCGGCTATCACCTCATTTTGTCCGGTCGTGATGGTCAAGTGGATTAAGGCGTCTTGTACATACCAGTTGCGTTGCTCCTGGGAGTATGGGTTCGAGTCACTTCTGGGGTGTGAGTTTTCAGTTGCATATTGTCCTGGGGACCATTCAGGCTTGTTCGCATTTGTGTTGCTCACGTGTGCCCCAAAGAATGAGGTGATTTGGTAAAATGCTATGCCCAAGATTACTATCCGAGTGCCGGCGGTGGGGTGGTTCAAATAGCCTCGGCTATCACCTCATTTTGTCCGGTCGTGATTGTCAAGTGGATTAAGGCGTCTTGTACATACCAGTTGCGTTGCTCCTGGGAGTATGGGTTTTAGTCACTTCTGGGGTGTGAGTTTTCAGTTGCATATTGTCCTGGGGACCATTCAGGCTTGTTCGCATTTGTGTTCCTCACGTGTGCCCCAAAGAATGAGGTGATGTGGTAAAATGCTATGCCCAAGATTACTATCCGAGTGCCGGCGGTGGGGTGGTTCAAATAGCCTCGGCTATCACCTCATTTTGTCCGGTCGTGATGGTCAAGTGGATTAAGGCGTCTTGTACATACCAGTTGCGTTGCTCCTGGGAGTATGGGTTCGAGTCACTTCTGGGGTGTGAGTTTTCAGTTGCATATTGTCCTGGGGACCATTCAGGCTTGTTCGCATTTGTGTTCCTCACGTGTGCCCCAAAGAAAGAGGTGATTTGGTAAAATGCTATGCCCAAGATTACTATCCGAGTGCCGGCGGTGGGGTGGTTCAAATAGCCTCGGCTATCACCTCATTTTGTCCGGTCGTAATGGTCAAGTGGATTAAGGCGTCTTGTACATACCAGTTGCGTTGCTCCTGGGAGTATGGGTTCGAGTCACTTCTGGGGTGTGAGTTTTAAGTAGTTATATATATATATATATATATATATATATATATATATATATATATATATATATATATATATATATATATATATATGTATATATATATATATATATATATATATATATATATATATATATATATATATATATATATATATATATATATATATATATATATGTCGTACCTAATAGCCAGAACGCACTTCTCAGCCTACTATTCAAGGCCCGATTTGCCTAATAAGCCAAGTTTTCATGAATTAATGTTTTTTTCGTCTACCTAACCTACCTAACCTAACCTAACCTAGCTTTTTTGGGCTACCTAACCTAACCTTACCTATAAATATAGGTTAGGTTAGGTTAGGTAGGGTTGGTTAGGTTCGGTCATATATCTACGTTAATTTTAACTCCAATAAAAAAAAATTGACCTCATACATAGAGAAAAGGGTTGCTTTATCATTTCATAAGAAAAAAATTATAGTAAATATATTAATTCAGGAAAACTTGGCTTATTAGGCAAATCGGGCCTTGAATAGTAGGCTGAGAAGTGAGTTCTGGCTTCTAGGTACGACATATATATATATATATATGTCGTACCTAGTAGCCAGAATGCACGTCTCAGCCTACTATGCAAGGCCCAATTTGCCTAATAAGCCAAGTTTTCATGAAATATTTGTTTTTCGACTACCTAACCTACCTAACCTAACTTTTTCTGGTACCTAACCTAACCTAACCTACAGAGATAGGTTAGGTTAGGTTAGGTAGGGTTGGTTAGGTTCGGTCATATATCTACGTTAATTTTAACTCCAATAAAAAAAAATTTACCTCATACACAATGAAATGGGGAGCTTTATCATTTCCTAAGAAAAAATTAGAGAAAATATATTAATTCAGGAAAACTTGGCTTATTAGGCAAATCGGGCCTTGCATAGTAGGCTGAAAAGTGCATTCTGGCTACTAGGTACGACATATATATATATATATATATATATATATATATATATATATATATATATATATATATATATATATATATATATATATATATATATATATATTATTAAATATGACCGAAAAAGTAAGATTAATAATTCTAACACGAATTTTCTCAATCTTTCGTACATTACGCTTCACTGTTGGAGGTAAATAAAAAATCACTTCTCCAAAATTCTAGGCGTTTAACGATGCATAAGCAACAGGGCTCCATTAAGGAACATATAATCTCTTCCCATAACCAAACCATCGCCAGAGAAATCCTAGTAAACAACACAGAAATCATCGATAGATACAGCGATAGCAGGCGGCTTGACGTTTGCGAGGCACTACACATCAAGAAGTCAACACCAGCAATCAACAGCCAATTATTGCACAACTATATTCTACCCACCTCAAGACTCCGCTCCAATATAGAAGCATCAAGAAATATGGACCAATAGGCTTTCTACAAACACTTCTATTCAATACCCATTGTTTCTGTTCTGTCTTGTGTTGATACTTTTAATACCCTATTAATATCCCCCCTTGTTCTGTCTTGTGTTAATGCCACATCACCCTTCCCACCTCACTCAAATGTAGATATAAAATCAGAGAATACGTAAGTTCTAATCAGTTGTGTATTTGTGAAGTCTTTGAAAATGTAATAAGTTTTACGAAACGCGCCCGTGTCGCGTCAGACTAGAAATAAAAATGAATTTTGGAGAAGTGATTTTTGATTTACCTCCAACAGTGAAGCGTAATGTTCGAAAGATTGAGAAAATTCGTGTTAGAATTATTAATCTTACTTTTTCGGTCATATTTAATAATATATGTCTACAGGAAAGACTGCTACCAAAATATACTAATATATATATATATATATATATATGTTGTACCTAGTAGCCAGAACGTCGTACTCGGCCTACTATGCATGGCCCGATTTGCCTAATAATCCAAGTTTTCCTGAATTAATATATTTTCTCTAATTTTTTTCGAATGAAATGATAAGGCTACCCATTTCATTATGTATGAGGTAAATTTTTTTATTGGAGTTAAAATTAACGTAGATATATGACAGAACCTAACCAACCCTACCTAACCTAACCTAACCTATCTTTAGAGGTTAGGTTTGGTTAGGTAGCTGAAAAAGTTAGGTTAGGTTAGATAGTCGAAAAACAATTAATTCATGAAAACTTGGGTTATTAGGCAAATTGGGCCTTGCATAGTAGGCTGAGAAGTGCATTCTGGCTACTAGGTACGACATATATATATATATATATATATATATATATATTAGAATATTTTGGTAGCAGTCTTTCCTGTAGACATATATTATTAAATATGACCGAAAAAGTAAGATTAATAATTCTAACACGAATTTTCTCAATCTTTCGTACATTACGCTTCACTGTTGGAAGTAAATCAAAAATAATTCTCCAAAATCGACAATTCTCCAAGTCGACGAAGAACTCTGTAGGGTAAGGCAGGTCCTAGTCAATAACGGCTTCTCCAATGGTTTCGTCGAAGACATCATAAGAAGGAAAGTGAAAAGCCATGCAACCTCTGAAGAGACAACTAACACAACACCTATACCCCCTATTAGACTATTTTACAGGAACTTCTTTTCCACAGCTCATAAAACGGAGGAAAGGGTCCTGAAAGATATTGTTAATAGAAACGTTATCCCTACAGACAAAAATCAGAGGATACAACTGACGATTTACTATAAAACCAGAAAAACGGCCAGCCTACTCATGAGAAACTCTCCAGACACAAAACAGAACGCTTTAAAAGAGACTAACGTTGTCTATGCCTTCAAATGCCCACTTGGGGACTGTAAGCTCCAAAAAACCCAGTATATAGGCAAGACAACAACATCTCTTTCTAGGCGTTTAACGATGCATAAGCAACAGGGCTCCATTAAGGAACATATAATCTCTTCCCACAACCAAACCATCGCCAGAGAAATCCTAGTAAACAACACAGAAATCATCGATAGATACAGCGATAGCAGGCGGCTTGACGTTTGCGAGGCACTACACATCAAGAAGTCAACACCAGCAATCAACAGCCAATTATTGCACAACTATATTCTACCCACCTCAAGATTCCGCTCCAATATAGAAGCATCAAGAAATATGGACCAATAGGCTTTCTACAAACACTTCTATTCAATACCCATTGTTTGTGTTCTGTCTTGTGTTGATACTTTTAATACCCTATTAATATCCCCTCTTGTTCTGTCTTGTGTTAATGCCACATCACCCCTCCCACCTCACTCAAATGTAGATATAAAATCGGAGATATGTAAGTTCTATTCAGTTGTGTATTTGTGAACTAAAGTCTTTGAAAATGTAATAAGTTTTACGAAACGCGCCCGTGTCGCGTCAGACTAGAAATATATATATATATATATATATATATATATATATTATTAAATATGACCGAAAAAGTAAGATTAATAATTCTAACACGAATTTTCTCAATCTTTCGTACATTTCTTTTCATTGTTGGAGGTAAATCAAAAATCAATTCTCCAAAATTCATTTTTATTTCTAGTCTGACGCGACACAAGCACGTTTCGTAAAACTTATTACATTTTCAAAGACTTTAGTTTACAAATACACAGCTGAATAGAACTTACGCATCTCCGATTTTATATCTACATTTTAGTGAGGTGGATGGGGTGAGGTGGCATTAATAGGGTATTAATTTCATCAACACAAGACAGAACAAGAGGTGGCATTAATAGGGTATTAATTTCATCAACACAAGACAGAACACGAAACAATGGGTATTGAATAGAAGTGTATGTAGAAAGCCTATTGGTCCATATTTCTTGATGCTTCTATATTGGAGCGGAGTAGTGAGGTGGGTAGAATATAGTTGTTAACTATATAGAATATAGTTAATAATAACACACAACTATATTCTACCCACCTCAAGACTACCTATGTCGTACCTAGTAGCCAGAACGCACTTCTCAGCCTACTATGCAAGGCCCGATTTGCCTAATAGGCCAAGTTTTCATGAATTAATTGTTTTTCGACTACCTAACCTACCTAACCTAACCTAACCTAACTTTTTCAGCTACCTAACCTATAAAGATAGGTTAGGTTATGTTAGGTAGGGTTGGGTAGGTTCTGTCATATATCTATGTTAATTTTAACTGCAATAAAAAAATTGACCTCATACATAATGAAATGGGTAGCTTTATCATTTCATAAGAAAAAAAATTAGAGAAAAAATATTAATTTAGGAAAACTTGGCTTATTAGGCAAATCGGCCCTTGCATAGTAGGCCGAGAAGTGCGTTCTGGCTACTTGGTACGACATATATATATATATATATATATATATATATATATATATATATATATGTCGTACCTAATAGCCAGAACGCACTTCTCAGCCTACTATTCAAGGCCCGATTTGCCTAATAAGCCAAGTTTTCATGAATTAATGTTTTTTCGTCTACCTAACCTACCTAACCTAACCTAACCTAGCTTTTTTTGGCTACCTAACCTAACCTTACCTATAAATATAGGTTAGGTTAGGTTAGGTAGGGTTGGTTAGGTTCGATCATATATCTACGTTAATTTTAACTCCAATAAAAAACATTGACCTCATACATAGAGAAAAGGGTTGCTTTATCATTTCATAAGAAAAAAATTATAGTAAATATATTAATTCAGGAAAACTTGGCTTATTAGGCAAATCGGGCCTTGAATAGTAGGCTGAGAAGTGAGTTCTGGCTACTAGGTACGACATATATATATATATATATATATATATATATGTCGTACCTAGTAGCCAGAACGCACTTCTCAACCTATTATGCAAGGCCCAATTTGCCTAATAAGCCACGTTTTCCTAAAATAATATATTTTCTCTAATTTTTTTCTTATGAAATGATAAAGCTACCCATTTCATAATGTATAAGGTCAATTTTTTTTTATTGGAGTTAAAATTAAAGTAGATATGTGACCGAACCTAACCAACCCTACCTAACCTAACCTATCTTTATATTTTAGGTTAGGTTTGTTAGCCGAAAAAGTTATGTTAGGTTAGGTTAGGTAGGTTAGGTAGTCGAAAAACAATTAATTCATGAAAACTTGGCTTATTAGGCAAATCGAGCCTTACATAGTAGGCTCAGAAGTGCGTTCTGGCTACTAGGTACGACATATATATATATATATATATATATATATATATATATATATATATATATATATATATATGTCGTACATATATATATATATATATATATATATATATATATATATATATATATATATATATATATATATATATATATATATATGTCGTACCTAGTAGCCAGAATGCACTTCTCGGCTTACATTGCAAGGCCCGATTTGCCTAATAAGCCAAGTTTTCCTGAATTATTATATTTTCTCTAATTTTTTTCTTATGAAATGATAAAGCTACCCATTTCATTATGTATGAGCTCAATTTTTTTATTGGAGTTAAAAATTAACGTAGATATACTACCGAACCTAACCAACCCTACCTAACCTAACCTAACCTATCTTTATAGGTTAGGTTAGGTTAGGTAGCCGAAAAAGTTAGGTTAGGTTAGGTTAGGTAGTCGAAAAACGATTAATTCATGAAAACTTGGCTTATTAGGCAAATTTGGCCTTGCATATTAGGCTGAGAAGTGCGTTCTGGCTACTAGGTACGACATATATATATATATATATATATATATATATATATATATATATATATATATATATATATATATATATATATATATATATATATATATATATATATATATTGATAGCAGTCTTGCCTGTAGACATATATTATTAAATATAACCGAAAAAGTAAGATTAATAATTCTAACACGAATTTTCTCGATCTTTCTAATGTTTCTTTTCACTGTTGATAGTAATTGAAAAATCAATTCTCCAAAATTCATTTTTATTTCTAGTCTGACGCGACACTTGAACGCGTTTCGTAATAACTTATTATATTTTCAAAGACTTTTAGTTTACACACACACAACTATTACCTGCAAACACTAAACAGAGTTCTTACTTATGCTATGATTTAAACAGCTTTCATTTTTCATTTTATACCCGCATTTTGGGTGAGGTGATATGTTACAACAGTTTTGGATGAGGTGAACAAAACTTTCAACACAGGATAGAACACGAAACAATGGGTATTGAAGATAAGAATGGAAGTAATTGCAGAGGGCCTATTGGCCCATATTTCTTGATTCTTCTATATTGGAGCGGAGTCTTGAAGTGGGTAGAATATAGTTGTGCATTAATTGGCTGTTGATTGCTGGTGGAGTGCCTTCTTGATGTGTAGTGCCTCGCAGATGTCAAGCCGCCTGCTATCGCTGTATCTATCTATGATTTCTGTGTTGTTTGCAAAGATTTCTCTAATGATGGTTTGGTTGTGGGAAGAGATTATATGTTCTTTAATGGAGCCCTGTGGCTTATGCATCGTCAATCGTCTGGAAAGAGATGTTGTCTTGCCTATATACTGGGTTTTTTGAGGCTTACAGTCCCCAAGAGGGCATTTGAAGGCATAGACGACGTTGGTCTCTTTTAAAGCGTTCTGCTTTGTGTCTGGAGAGTTTCTCATGAGTAGGCTGGCCGTTTTTTTGGTTTTATAGTAAATCGTCAGTTGTATCTTCTGATTTTTGTCTGTAGGGACAACGTTTCTATTAACAATATCTTTCAGGGCCCTTTCCTCCGTTCTATGAGCTGTGGAAAAGAAGTTCCTGTAAAATAGTCTAATAGGGGGTATAGGTTTTGTGTTAGTTGTTTCTTCAGAGGTTGCATGGCGTTTCACTTTCCTTCTTATGATGTCTTAAACGAAACCAGTGGAGAAGCCGTTGTTAACTTGGACCTGCCTTACCCTACAGAGTTCTTCGTCGACTTGCTTCCATCCTGAGCTGTGGCTGAGAGCACGGTCGACATAAGCGTTAACAACACTCATCTTGTACCTGTCTGGGCAGTCACTGTTGGCATTTAGGCACATTCCTATGTTTGTTTCCTTAGTGTAGGCTGCAGTGTGGAAACCTCCTCTCCTTTCCATGACTGTTACATCTAGAAAGGGCAGCTTCCCATCCTTCTCCATCTCGTCCCCAGGCCTGAGGTGTGACCTGAGGTCTGGCCTGAGATCACGAATTCCGCTGTGAAACTGATTGGCCTCGTCCCATACAGTTCGTTCAAGTGAGGACACACTAGTGTGAGATAAATTGATCTATCATGTGTATATATAATTAACTCATATATTATTTGTTTTTTACTTTTTTAAAGAAAGTATAGTATACGTATATATTTATTTACTTAAATAAATCTGTATAACATTTTATTTTAGAGATTGAGACGTTCGTTATATATTTCTGAACCCACCTTATGAATAACCACGAAAAATTATAGCCATAATTTATTTTCTTTTGCTAATTACTTATTTATATGTACTGTAATTATTAAAGGCGAGACATTACGTAGAAAAAGAAAGTTATTTCACTGTGGTATAACATGACAAAAAAATATATCGTCATTTGAATGGTACATTGACCAGGCTGAAAACGATGACGAGTTAGATAATAATCCCGTATTAATTTTATCACCATTTGGACTCCATCAATATGACAATCATCATAAAGCCTGTAAAGTGTGGGAAGGTATGAAACTAAATCACTGTTGTATATATTTACCTTCTCAATTATACTCAAATGAAAGTAATGAAATATTACCAGCCAGTGCCTCCTGGCAGGATGGATATTGGTTTAAAATATATCGTACTACTCCCACAATAATACCTACAGTTCCAGTATGTCCAACCACATTAGGTAAATTAATATGGCAAGATTACCAACTTAGTGTGAGTGTTCAACTCTTGGACTATTTAGTGGAAAGCATTGTGATCATCCCACAACTAAACTTACTCGGGATAATGGATGTAGAAAATTTGGATGGATTCATGACCGAAATATTATAGACATATCTAAATTAAATCCAGTCAACGAAGGTCTATGTGTGGAATGTTGACCAAACCACACACACACTAGAAAGAGAAGAGACGACGACGTTTCGTCCGTCTTGGACCATTATCAAGTCGATTATGATCAATCGACCATTATCAAGTTGATTATGATCAATCGACCATTATCAAGTCGATTATGATCAATCGACCATTATCAAGTCGATTATGATCAATCGACCATTATCAAGTCGATTATGATCAATCGACCATTATCAAGTCGATTATGATCAATCGACCATTATCAAGTCGATTGACAGTAATCAACCATAATTAAATAATTTGCATTATCCCTGCATATCGACGACCCTTCTGCCAAACGTAACCATACACCTAACCCCACTATCAATCTCCAAATATCTACCTCTGTAACCGTTACCAAGAATCTACCACCGTAAACATGCCCACACATAGCAACAAGCAAGGTAGGACTGCCTCTCACTCATTATCCATAACACAAAGAGTCCTAAATGAAACACTGGCACCACTGGAATTGTCGCCGATGTTGGTAAACACAGCACCCGCTTCTAACACCGCTTGTGACACAGCACCCGCTTCTAACACAGCACCCGCTTGTTAGGTGCACCCGCACCTAACAAGCACCACACTGCTTGTTAGGGGTGACAGCTCCGACGATCAGCAGCCTCTTTTTTAGCGCCGTCGCTCGGCTCGGGGTGTGTCGCCTAGCCGGTCGTGGGCAGAGGAGTGTGATGCCATGGAGGATGATGATGTGGCAGACGCTGTGTTGCCTCCTGTGGTGCCTTCTGAGTTGGATGCTGTGCCTCCTGCTGGTGGCTCCCGTCAGTGGGCAGTTGTCCCTGGTAAGAGCGACCTTGTGGTGGTGTTGACGAAGGATGTGAAGCGGGGGGCCTCTGCTCCTGTTCCGGTTGGTGGGGGCTCTGGGGCCCGTGCGGAGCCACCCTCCGCGGGTCTCGGTGCGGTTCCTGACACCGAATGGTGTGCACGCCCTAGTGGGCGGGCCAGTGTGCGGCCTGCCGTGCAGTCAGATGTGCCTCCCAGTGTGCGCCCGTGTGTCCAGCGTCATAGGCGGAAACCCGTCCCTTTTGTCCTCTCGACCGGCGAGGTGCTCGACGGATCTACAGCAACTGCGACTTTTAAGTGTACTGACTTGGTGCGTCCTGTTCCCTGGTGCCCTTCTACCATCTGGGTTCCACGAGCGCAGTGTTTTGTCTCGTGAGTGCCAAATTCGATGCCTCGGCCTATTGCAGCTCCTGGGTGTCCGATTCCTGAAAGTGACCAACTTGTTTGGGAGGCTTATTGTTTACGGTTTCCTGCTCGTGAGTAACCGGAGAAGTATGAGTGATTGGTTTATTGGTGTGTTTGGTTTCTGTCTGTGCTGTGTGTGATGTTTCCCCAGTGCCTGTGTGCACAGGTGGGTGTCCTTGTCTGTGCGTGTGGGTAGTGTGGGTGTTGTTCTTGCCCCTGCATGGCTTGTTTTCTTGTATGTTTTGTGCTTTGCATTTGGTGTGTGTGTTTGTGTTGTGGTTGTGTTCGGTTGTGGGTGTTTGGTGTTATTTTTTTTCGTGTCGTTATGCTCGCCCTGTGTATTGTGTTGGGGTGGCGGGCGGTGTGGTTGTGTATGTCACTTGTGTGCGTGTGTTTATTATCTTATCCTTGTGACATTGCTTTATTAGGTGTGCGGCATTGTTGTGTTTATGTTATCTCTGTATTTCCCTGTTTATGTCTTTACATGTTTTTTGTTTTTATTTTTTGTTGTTTCCTGTAGCTCTGTACTTATGCCTCTGTGTCGGGGGTTTATGAGGCCTGTTGTTATTATGCACCTGAGTTTGGGCTTGTTTTGTGTTTACTTATTTCTGTACTTCCGTTTTTTGTGGATGTGACTGTTTTATGTTATTTATGTCGTGTTATTTATTTGTAATGTACTGTTTTTTTGTTTGTTCGTGTGGGTGTGTGTGTGTACCCTCCAGTGCCCGTTTCGGGGTTTTCTCATTGTGCCATATTTTATGTGTTTTATTTCTTGGTTTTTGTTGTGTATGTTTAGTTTGCATCCGTGTTTCCGTATTTTGTTATGTTTGTCCTGTATGTATGTATGTTTGTTTTCCATTGTCTGGTTTGTATATTGTGTATTTCTTTTATAAAACTAAAATTTTGTATATGTGTGAGTGTCTGGTTTATTCTGTGTATGTTTGTTGTGTCTTTCCATGTCTGTAATGCGTCCGTTTGTTGTATGTCCATTATTATGTTTCATTTTGTATTCGGACTAATGTCCCTGGAGTTTCTAGGGTCTTGTATTGCAAATGTTCTTTTTTCTGCCTGTGTTTCTGCTTGTGTTTCTGCTTATATTTTGTTGCAATGTTCTTGTTCTTCTGTTCATGTATATTGTGCTATACTTTGTATATTTCTTTTATAAAAAAAAAAAAACTATAGACTGCCTCCTCGAATCTTCGACGAACAATAATCAAGCAATTCTTAGCTCACAAGCTGTAACAGATAACACAATGGATCCAATAAGTAGTGAATAAGGAGACGAATTGAGGTAAAAAAATTTCAGAAACGGTTGGGCACTTCCATGCCGACTTGACCCTGGCAGGCCAGATCGTCCAACCCTCTTGTTTTGGGTGGTTAGGTTAGGGCACAGTCAGCGCGCTCCTGGCTGGCTGGCGGGGGTGGGGTGGTGGTCCCCCCTGGGGTCCCGGGGGGACCACCACCCATGGTGTACCTGAGGAACTGGTGCCCTATCCTAACCTGTTTTCTTGCACGATTTGTCTCGAGCTTTTAAGATGAGTCTAGGGCCTCAAGAAGGGGGTCTCTACTTATGAGAGGTACCGAGGATGAATGTTCAATAGTTGGAAACCAAAAAATACACTGGTGAAAGGCATATAAACGTTTTTTGGAGTATTTTAATGGCATGAGCAAAATGCACGATTTGTCCCGGGGGTGTTACGAGAGTACTACGGTATCAATTTGGGGGCCCTTACTTTTGAATGGATCAGATGGTGAATGTTCAATAGATTCAAACCAGGAAACACAGTTGAAAGCGAATATAGAAGTTTTTGGAGTACTTTAATGAGGCTATGACTGAATAGTATAGGGAGCCCTTGGGCACAGCTCCATTTTCTGTAATGGTCAGAGGTGGATAACTCCAGTGGGGGTCAAGCATACAAGGGGGGGTCAAGATTCCTTACAAAAGACCAAGTAGGATATAGGTGTAGTAAGCCTTATCTTGAATTTGCATGATACTGTGGGGATACATTGACATGAAGGGCGAGTCATAGAACAGGATCTGCATGTGAGATGGGTCATATTGGGGTTTTAAAGAAGTTAAGATAGCTTTAAAGAGTCCTGTGTGCTTGATAGTGGGGAAATGTTCAGTCAATGATTCTCGTGTTTTGAATCTGAATAAGGGGTCCTAGTTTGCGTTCTAGACATAAAATGAGTTCCTTAGTATATTTGCTATGGAAAATGAGCTTTCAGTACTCTATATAATTTGAAATGAGGTCAAGAAAGACATGTTTATGTGCGAGAAGAGTCAGGTTGGAAACTGTTTATTCCAGTCATCCCCCCTTGGCTTTGCTCCGTTTTCTGTAGCTAAAGTAAAGATTCCATTTTCTGTGGCATTCAGTTGATTACTGGTGAAAAAGGGATACTCGCATTTGTATGGTTCTAACCTGTTTATAGATTTTATAGATATATTTTTCTGGCCTCAAATTAGATTTTAATATGAAAAATAGCACAAAATGTATGTCTATCTTTTGTAATAAACGTTACAAGCATTAACAATACCTGTGATATTTCATAGAATACGAAAAGAAGTTTAAATAGTGTGGCCTCAGCCATATTGTGTTGGGTTTGACACTCCAAACATTAATTTGGCACTCGTAAATATACTATAAAGGAAAGTAGTTGAGTGGTTTAAGCAATTTAATACATACTAGGAATCTGTTTGTATTCTGTATTAAATTTCATTTTTTAACATAATAATAGTTTTCAGCTATTGTGGTGGGGGCCCAGTAACTTCATATAGCGCATCGACTGGCGCTATCTGTTGCTATGAAATGCTTTTTGAAATCATGTGTTAAAATTTAAAAGTCGACAGTTGCCATTTATGTCAGTGCCGTGGTTATATCAAGCGCAAAGGTTTTCAGAAAATGTTACACCTCCACCTTTCAAAAAGTGAAAAGATGAATTCATTTTGGCATTACTGTCATTACTTTGGAAGTTTTTTAATTATAGCACATGCTTAAACAAACTCGCTCGCAAAAACAAAAACTCAATTTTTAACTTACACAAATAAACCCAGGGCTTTCACATTCGCGCAAAATACTTAGTCCCCCCTAAACTTAAAACAGTTGCACAATCTCACTTAAACACATTGCTAAACTCTTATACACAAACAAAAACTCAATTTTTAACTTACACAAATAAACCCAGGGCTTTCACATTCGCGCAAAATACTTAGTCCCCCGTATACTTAAAACAGTTGCACAATCTTACTTAAACACATTGCTAAACTCTTATACATAAACAAAAACTCAATTTTTAACTTACACAAATAAACCCAGGGCTTTCACATTCGCCCAAAATACTTAGTCCCCCCTAAACTTAAAACAGTTGCACAATCTTACTTAAACACATTGCTAAACTCTTATACATAAAATAAAACTCAATTTTTAACTTACACAAATAAACACGGGCTTTGCACATTCACACAAAAAAAATGCTTAGTCCCCCCTAGACTTGAACACTCACAATCTTACTGTGCTTTAATTTCCAAAGCCTTCCAAACTTGCACTGGGTCCTGCCCAGCAGACTGCGGCTGGATGGGTTACAATTGAGCCAAAAACAGTTGGTCAGGGCGAGATATGGCCTCATTTTTAGAGACATTTACTATAGCAAAAGCTTGAACGTCGAGAACTGAATGCGGGCCTGCACGAGAGTTGTTCTTGGCACTCAAATGTTTAGAGATTAAAATACATAGAATCTGAGAGAGCCCACCCAAGTCGCTCACGCGGGCAATAGACATGTTTTTCGCCCAAGTGTATTTATTTAAAATAAAAATACGTCAGATAGAAAGATTTTCGCATTGCTATTATATTTACCTTATAAAACCTCTTTATAAAAATGATATGCCACTGCGTATTATGATTGTTTTATAATAAATATTGCATAAATACTTACACGATTTCATAAACAAAAAATTATTTTAATGAGCCATGTTAGGAAGGCATCATCATTACAATAAATGCAAACTTTTAAAATAACTAAAAAGATATATCTCATAGAAGAAGATTTATTCTTCAAGATATATGTTATTGTTAAAGAGTTTCATTCTGTATCAAAAGGTTGCCAATGTTTTCAAAACTCTGGCCTACAAATTTTTTTTTAAGGTTTTCCGAGGGAGTAAATCTTGCTTCCTCTCTTTCTCCCACAGTGTGTCCTCATTTGGACCGGATGCAACCTTCGTGCAATCGTGCAAGTCCAAACTATTGGACATTGCAAAATTTCACTATATAATGCGGTATTTTAGTTGCCCCCTCTAATTATAGAGATTTTAATCTCTAAACATTTGAGTGTCAAGAACAACTCTCGTGCAGGCCCGCATTCAGTCCCCGACGTTCAAGCTTTTTTCTATAGTAAATGTCTCTAAAATGAGGCCGTATCTCGCCCTGACCAACTGTTTTTGGCTCAATTGTAACCCATCCAGCAGCAGTCTGCTGGATAGAAGGGCAGTGGGCCTGATAAAAATAAAAAAATAAAAATAAACATAAATTGTTAGACTACCTCTTTACATATGCTAGTTGTTTAATTTATTAACTGCTACTAATGCGATGATGATGCAAGAGGAGCCAGTACACATCTATGGATCAACCAATAAAAGCAGCAGACTTCTAGATGTTACTACTGCTCGGCTTAGCCCCCCCCCCTAGCAAGATGGGAATAGGGGGGGGGGGGGCTGCATTAATAAAATGAATTAAAACTAACATTCAATTATATATTCTCCAACTTATGCAAAAAAAACTTTACAATCACATTTGCAAAACTTGCACAAATTAATTTTGGCAATTTCGTTTACCCATTATTTGTTTGTTTTTCTTGCTCGAGCCAAAAATGAATTGTTGGGTTCATTACCAGAGTCCATTTCCCACCGTAGTAACCCTTCCCACTACCCGCCCCACATGATGGGATTCATAATAAATGAACTAAACTAGCATTCAATTATATTCTCAACAAACTTATGCAACCCCCATACAATTACATTAGCAAGCTAACACAAATTCATTGAGCAAGTTTAACTATTCGCATACTTTGCGTCATTATATAATGGAATACGAAAAGGAAATTCGCAGAATTCAGAGATAACACCATCAATGGAGTCCAAGAAATACGCTTGTACTTCATTCATAATGATGCGCTGCCAGGAATTTTAGCAAAGTAACCAAAATATTTGCTTACTGTATGTATGTTCAGGATGCACATGACTCTCCGGTTAGGCGGTTGTGGAGTGAGACCAGCAACTGCAGACTTCCCATAGTCGTAAAAATGCCTTGCATAGAGACCGTTGCACGCCTCTTGTTGAATCACTTAGGGTGCATATATGTGTGTGTGTGTGTGTGTGTGTGAGTGTGTGTGTTTGTGTATGTAACGAGCTTTCAAGAGATTGTCACTTACATAGCTAAACAATATGTAGGGTTCAGTTTCCAAATCAATTATGCGGCTCTCGAACCCTTTTCCCCCGCTACATGCGGGAGATCCCTTTTATTTTCAGCTAAAATATGCATTATATTCAGGGGGGTTCGCCGTGTCATAGCACAACCAAAAGCCCAATATACTCCCCTAAACTTTCCCTATACGTCAACTTTTCCGTTGTACGTCAGGCTGCGAGCAGCCGCGTCCAACAGCCTGGTTGATCAGTCCGGCAACCAGGAGGCCTGGTCGACGACCGGGCCGCAGGGACGCTAAGCCCCGGAAGCACCTCAAGGTAACCTCAAGGTATCCCATCTAAATTTAAAAAAAATGCATTTCCAATACCCAATATATATATATATATATATATATATATATATATATATATATATGCGAACAAGCCTGAATGGTCCCCAGGACATATGCAACTGAAAACTCACACCCCAGAAGTGACTCGAACCCATACTCCCAGAAGCAACGCAACTGGTATGTACAAGACGCCTTAATCCACTTGACCATCACGACCGGACATAATGAGGTGATAGCCGAGGCTATTTGAACCACCCCACCGCCGGCACTCGGATAGTTATCTTGGGCATAGCATTTTACCAAATCACCTCATTCTTTGGGGCACACGTGAGGAACACAAATGCGAACAAGCCTGAATGGTCCCCAGGACATATGCAACTGAAAACTCACACCCCAGAAGTGACTCGAACCCATACTCCCAGAAGCAACGCAACTGGTATGTACAAGACGCCTTAATCCACTTGACCATCACGACCGGACATAATGAGGTGATAGCCGAGGCTATTTGAACCACCCCACCGCCGGCACTCGGATAGTTATCTTGGGCATAGCATTTTACCAAATCACCTCATTCTTTGGGGCACACGTGAGGAGGTGATTTGGTAAAATGCTATGCCCAAGATAACTATCCGAGTGCCGGCGGTGGGGTGGTTCAAATAGCCTCGGCTATCACCTCATTATGTCCGGTCGTGATGGTCAAGTGGATTAAGGCGTCTTGTACATACCAGTTGCGTTGCTTCTGGGAGTATGGGTTCGAGTCACTTCTGGGGTGTGAGTTTTCAGTTATATATATATATATATATATATATATATATATATATATATATATATATATATATATATATATATACTGTCCCTCCCCCTCCCCCACCCCACCCCCAGGAATAGGCCTGATTTGTTCAAGCCAAAGCCCAATTCACCCGAGTTTTCTCTATCTCATCTAAAAATAACGTTCATTTCCAATGCCCATTATCCAGCCACCACATATTCCCCATTCCCAAGACCATTTCATAGTGTGAGTGCTGTGGCCATCTACCTAATTTCATCCCAATTAATGACAATTCCCCATTAAATATTGGCAAAAATATGCCAAATCATATCACAGCCAAAGCCCATTTCACCCAAGTTTTACCTATCCCATATAAATTTAATGTACATTTTCAATATCTAATATCCAGGTGCCCTATGTCATGCCCTATTCCCAAGACCATTTCATAGCGCAGTGTCCATCCAGCTGTTTCCAAATATCCAGATGTGTTTATATATATCTTCAATCCTACGAAACCAGACCTAACCTAACACACAGCTAAGGCAAAATTTATCCCAATTTAATCCAATTTCCACCTAATTTGATCCAATTTATTCAAATTTAATCCAATTCCCGCCAAATTTACCCGAGTTTACCATTTCATAGCACAACCAAAGCCCCAATTTGACCAAGTTTCACCTATCCCAATTAAATTTAATGTGAATCTTCAATATCAGGTCGCCCCCCAATGTCACAGCCTATTCCCAAAGACCATTTCATAGTAATAGTGCAGTGTTTCATCCAGCCATTTCCATGTTCCAGATGTGTTTATATATCATCAAACCTACCAAAAGCAGACCTAACCCAATACGGCTAAGGCCAAATTTAACCAAATTTTCCCCAATTTTAAGATAATTTCCACCTAATTTGCCACAATTTTATCCAATTTCCACCAAATTTTACCATAGTTCATCTTATCATAGCACAGCCAAAGCCCCAGTTTGTCCAAGTTTCACCCATTCCATATAACTTTTATGTGTATTTCCAGTATCCAATATCCAGTGGTCGATGTCATACTTCATTCCCTGAGACCATTTCATAGTGATAGTGTAGGGTCTGACGAGCCATTTCCAATATATACAGATGCGTTTATATACATCAATCCTACCTAAAAACCAGACCCAACCCTAACATGGCTAAGACCAAATTTAACCAAATGTATCACAATTTAAGACAATTTCTACCTAATTTGCCCCAATTTATCCAAATTTAAGACATTTTCTACCAAATTTACCCGATTTTACGTATTATAGCAAGGTCAATGCCCAATTTTTCCCCCAAGTTTCGCCTATTCCATACACTGCAAATTTAAGGCGCATTTTCAATATGCAGTCCAATAATCTCGACTGTTTTCTTTTTTTTATTTGTTAGTTATGGATCTTTGTTAAATATTGTATTTTATATTGTTAGAAAAGTATTTGTTTTTATATTAACCCAACCACCCTGTACCCTAACCTGCGTAGATCTTTGCCGAATATTCCTGTCAATGTTGTTTATGGACTCAACAACCCTGAAGCTAACCTGCCTTGACCTGACGTTAATTGTTGCACCTTCTTTTTTTGGGGGAAAGTGATGTTTTTGCATCAACCCAACTGCCCTTGCCCATACCTCTGATACCAAAAATCTTGGTTCCATATATGGTATCTTATTCTTGGGACACAGCCAATCCATCCCAACCTAATCTCTATTAACTATGGGTTTAATGACCATTTTTCTCTACATCAGTTCAAACACAACCCAACCTCATATAAATGGATCTGAACTCCATTTGTACACATGTTCTTAGGAAACATGATAAGATTCGCCATATGTATATCATTAAATAATAAAAATTTTCCTTAACCTAGCCTATAATCCCCCCCCCCCTCGAAATTCTGGCAAATTATGGATATTAAAGAATTAAAGTAGGAATATATTTTCACATTAGCTTAATATAACCCAAATCTAACACAAATTTGTCCCAATTGGGGGGGGGGGGGGATTATAGGCTAGGTTAAGGAAAAATTTTATTATTTAATGATAGAGATATGGCGAATCTTATCATGTTTCCTAAGAACATGTGTACAAATGGAGTTCAGATCCATTTATATGAGGTTGGGTTGTGTTTGAACTGATGTAGAGAAAAATGGTCATTAAACCCATAGTTAATAGAGGTTAGATTGGGATGGATTGGCTGTGTCCCAAGAATAAGATACCATATATGGAACCAAGATTTTTGGTATCAGAGGTATGGGCAAGGGCAGTTGGGTTGATGCAAAAACATCACTTTCCCCCAAAAAAAGAAGGTGCAACAATTAACGTCAGGTCAAGGCAGGTTAGCTTCAGGGTTGTTGAGTCCATAAACAACATTGACAGGAATATTCGGCAAAGATCTACGCAGGTTAGGGTACAGGGTGGTTGGGTTAATATAAAAACAAATACTTTTCTAACAATATAAAATACAATATTTAACAAAGATCCATAACTAACAAATAAAAAAAAGAAAACAGTCGAGATTATTGGACTGCATATTGAAAATGCGCCTTAAATTTGCAGTGTATGGAATAGGCGAAACTTGGGGGAAAAATTGGGCATTGACCTTGCTATAATACGTAAAATCGGGTAAATTTGGTAGAAAATGTCTTAAATTTGGATAAATTGGGGCAAATTAGGTAGAAATTGTCTTAAATTGTGATACATTTGGTTAAATTTGGTCTTAGCCATGTTAGGGTTGGGTCTGGTTTTTAGGTAGGATTGATGTATATAAACGCATCTGTATATATTGGAAATGGCTCGTCAGACCCTACACTATCACTATGAAATGGTCTCAGGGAATGAAGTATGACATCGACCACTGGATATTGGATACTGGAAATACACATAAAAGTTATATGGAATGGGTGAAACTTGGACAAACTGGGGCTTTGGCTGTGCTATGATAAGATGAACTATGGTAAAATTTGGTGGAAATTGGATAAAATTGTGGCAAATTAGGTGGAAATTATCTTAAAATTGGGGAAAATTTGGTTAAATTTGGCCTTAGCCGTATTGGGTTAGGTCTGCTTTTGGTAGGTTTGATGATATATAAACACATCTGGAACATGGAAATGGCTGGATGAAACACTGCACTATTACTATGAAATGGTCTTTGGGAATAGGCTGTGACATTGGGGGGCGACCTGATATTGAAGATTCACATTAAATTTAATTGGGATAGGTGAAACTTGGTCAAATTGGGGCTTTGGTTGTGCTATGAAATGGTAAACTCGGGTAAATTTGGCGGGAATTGGATTAAATTTGAATAAATTGGATCAAATTAGGTGGAAATTGGATTAAATTGGGATAAATTTTGCCTTAGCTGTGTGTTAGGTTAGGTCTGGTTTCGTAGGATTGAAGATATATATAAACACATCTGGATATTTGGAAACAGCTGGATGGACACTGCGCTATGAAATGGTCTTGGGAATAGGGCATGACATAGGGCACCTGGATATTAGATATTGAAAATGTACATTAAATTTATATGGGATAGGTAAAACTTGGGTGAAATGGGCTTTGGCTGTGATATGATTTGGCATATTTTTGCCAATATTTAATGGGGAATTGTCATTAATTGGGATGAAATTAGGTAGATGGCCACAGCACTCACACTATGAAATGGTCTTGGGAATGGGGAATATGTGGTGGCTGGATAATGGGCATTGGAAATGAACGTTATTTTTAGATGAGATAGAGAAAACTCGGGTGAATTGGGCTTTGGCTTGAACAAATCAGGCCTATTCCTGGGGGTGGGGTGGGGGAGGGGGAGGGACAGTATATATATATATATATATATATATATATATATATATATATATATATATATATATATATATATATATATATATATATATATATATATATATATATATATATATGTCGTACCTAGTAGCCAGAACGCACTTCTCGGCCTACTATGCAAGGCTCGATTTGCCTAATAAGCCAAGTTTTCCTGAATTAATATATTTTCTCTAATTTTTTTCTTATGAAATGATAAAGGTACCCATTTCAGTATGTATGAGGTCAATTTTTTTTATTGGAGTTAAAATTAACTTAGATATATGACCGAACCTAACCAACCCTACCTAACCTAACCTAACCTATCTTTATGTGTTAGGTTAGGTTAGGTAGCCGAAAAAGTTAGGTTAGGTTAAGTTAGGTAGGTTAGGTAGTCGAAAAACAATTAATTCACGAAAACTTGGCTTATTAGGCAAATCGGGCCTTGCATAGTAGGCTGAGAAGTGCGTTCTGGCTACTAGGTACGACATATATATATATATATATATTGTGTGTGTATATATATATATACACAATATATATATATATATATATATATATATTGGTATTGGAAATGCATTTTTTTTAAATTTAGATGGGATACCTTGAGGTTACCTTGAGGTGCTTCCGGGGCTTAGCGTCCCCGCGGCCCGGTCGTCGACCAGGCCTCCTGGTTGCCGGACTGATCAACCAGGCTGTTGGACGCGGCTGCTCGCAGCCTGACGTACAACGGAAAAGTTGACGTATAGGGAAAGTTTAGGGGAGTATATTGGGCTTTTGGTTGTGCTATGACATGGCGAACCCCCCTGAATATAATGCATATTTTAGCTGAAAATAAAAGGGATCTCCCGCATGTAGCGGGGGAAAAGGGTTCGAGAGCCGCATAATTGATTTGGAAACTGAACCCTACATATTGTTTAGCTATGTAAGTGACAATCTCTTGAAAGCTCGTTACATACACACACACACACACACACACTCACACACACACACACACACACATATATGCACCCTAAGTGATTCAACAAGAGGCTTGCAATGGTCTCTATGCAAGGCATTTTTACGACTATGGGAAGTCTGCAGTTGCTGGTCTCACTCCACAATCGCCTAACCGGACAGTCATGTGCATCCTGAACATACAGTAAGCAAATATTTTGGTTACTTTGATAAGATTCCTGGCAGCGCATCATTATGAATGAAGTACAAGCGTATTTCTTGGACTCCATTGATGGTGTTATCTCTGAATTCTGCGAATTTCCTTTTCGTATTCCATTATATAATGACGCAAAGTATGCGAATAGTTAAACTTGCTCAATGAATTTGTGTTAGCTTGCTAATGTAATTGTATGGGGGTTGCATAAGTTTGTTGAGAATATAATTGAATGCTAGTTTAGTTCATTTATTATGAATCCCATCATGTGGGGCGGGTAGTGGGAAGGGTTACCACGGTGGGAAATGGACTCTGGTAATGAACCCAACAATTCATTTTTGGCTCGAGCAAGAAAAACAAACAAATAATGGGTAAACGAAATTGCCAAAATTAATTTGTGCAAGTTTTGCAAATGTGATTGTAAAGTTTTTTTTGCATAAGTTGGAGAATATATAATTGAATGTTAGTTTTAATTCATTTTATTAATGCAGCCCCCCCCCCCTATTCCCATCTTACTAGGGGGGGGGGCTAAGCCCAGCAGTAGTAACATCTAGAAGTCTGCTGCTTTTATTGGTTGATCCATAGATGTGTACTGGCTCCTCTTGCATCATCATCGCATTAGTAGCAGTTAATAAATTATACAACTAGCATATGTAAAGAGCTAGTCTAACAATTTATGTTTATTTTTTTTTTTTTTTTTATCAGGCCCACTGCCCTTCTATCCAGCAGACTGCTGCTGGATGGGTTACAATTGAGCCAAAAACAGTTGGTCAGGGCGAGATACGGCCTCATTTTAGAGACATTTACTATGGAAAAAAGCTTGAACGTCGGGGACTGAACGTCGGGGACTTTTTGTTTTTTGCCTGCACGAGTTGTTCTTGACACTCAAATGTTTAGAGATTAAAATCTCTATAATTAGAGTGGGCAACTAAAATACTGCATTATATAGTGAAATTTTGCAATGTCCAATAGTTTGGACTTGCACGATTGCACGAAGGTTGCATCCGGTCTAAATGAGGACACACGTGGGAGAAAGAGAGGAAGCAAGATTTACTCCCTCGGAAAACCTTAAAAAAAAATTTGTAGGCCAGAGTTTTGAAAACATTGGCAACCTTTTGATACAGAATGAAACTCTTAACAATAACATATGTCTTGAAGAATAAATCTTCCTCTATGAGATATATCTTTTTAGTTAGTTTAAAAGTTTGCATTTATTGTAATATTATGCCTTCCTAACATGGTTCATTAAAATAATTTTTTGTTTATGAAATCATGTAAGTATTTATGCAATATTTATTATAAAACAATCATAATACGCAGTGGCATATCATTTTTATAAAGAGGTTTTATAAGGTAAATATAATAGCAATGCGAAAATCTTTCTATCTGACGTATTTTTATTTTAAATAAATACACTTGGGCGAAAAACATGTCTATTGCCCGCGTGAGTGACTTGGGTGGGCTCTTGCAGATTCTATGTATTTTAATCTCTAAACATTTGAGTGCCAAGAACAACTCTCGTGCAGGCCAGCATTCAGTTCTCGACGTTCAAGCTTTTGCTATAGTAAATTTCTCTAAAAATGAGGCCGTATCTCGCCCTGACCAACTGTTTTTGGCTCAATTGTAACCCATCCAGCCGCAGTCTGCTGGGCAGAACCCAGTGCAAGTTTGGAAGGTTTTGGAAATTAAAGCACCGTAAGATTGTGAGTGTTCAAGTCTAGGGGGGACTAAGCATTTTTTTTGTGTGAATGTGCAAAGCCCGTGTTTATTTGTGTAAGTTAAAAATTGAGTTTTTGTTTGTGTATAAGAGTTTAGCAATGTGTTTAAGTAAGATTGTGCAACTGTTTTAAGTTTAGGGGGGACTAAGTATTTTGGGCGAATGTGAAAGCCCTGGGTTTATTTGTGTAAGTTAAAAATTGAGTTTTTGTTTGTGTATAAGAGTTTAGCAATGTGTTTAAGTAAGATTGTGCAACTGTTTTAAGTTTAGGGGGGACTAAGTATTTTGCGCGAATGTGAAAGCCCTGGGTTTATTTGTGTAAGTTAAAAATTGAGTTTTTGTTTGTGTATAAGAGTTTAGCAATGTGTTTAAGTAAGATTGTGCAACTGTTTTAAGTTTAGGGGGGACTAAGTATTTTGCACGAATGTGAAAGCCCTGGGTTTATTTGTGTAAGTTAAAAATTGAGTTTTTGTTTTTGCGAGCGAGTTTGTTTAAGCATGTGCTATAATTAAAAAACTTCCAAAGTAATGACAGTAATGCCAAAATGAATTCATCTTTTCACTTTTTGAAAGGTGGAGGTGTAACATTTTCTGAAAACCTTTGCGCGTGATATAACCACGGCACTGACATAAATGGCAACTGTCGACTTTTAAATTTTAACACATGATTTCAAAAAGCATTTCATAGCAACAGATAGCGCCAGTCGATGCGCTATCTTGTAACACTGTAAAAGTGTTTGGTTTAGGTTAATACATACATAGAGTACATGAGTCACAGACAAGGATCTGAGAGGCGCCAGTTGTCTGCCTGAGATCTCACACCTCAAAGCGTTAATGACCTCAAGTGACCTGAGGTCAGATCATGAGAATTTCACCTTGCTTCCGCTAAGCTGATAATTGTAGTCTGGTAGCCTTCAAACATGCCGACGTTTAAGGAGTGGCTTGGTAGTGCCGGAGGCTATCTATTTGTGGGCGGAGTTAGCTACTAGGTTCCCCAATATAAACTCGGAGAGCTATCGAGCATGAAGCATTAACAGACAGAGCAGCAGACGGGAGAGAGAAGACGTCCCTACCAGGGAGGCTGTCGGCCGGCAGGGGCGAGACAGTCTCTGTCAAGCTACAGACCCCCCCCCCTCTCTATTCAACTTAGACTCAGTACTCGGTGAGTGAACATTAAGGTGACTTGGTCGTGTTTACATATGTTGTGTGATGATCAGGGGCAGTCAAGTTGTAGGGTTCTCGAGTTCTTGGATGATGACTCACTTTGCATATTAACCTGGAACATTTTAATTTAATTGCTAAATTATGATACTTCATGTGAAATATAATTATGAATTTATTATTTAAATTGTGTTTAACTTTGTTCCCTAGAGATTTGAGTTGAGGTGAGAAAGCCTCTGTGGTTACTGGTTTCATGATATTAATGAGTACATGTTTGGAGTTGATACATGGTACAGAGGGAACATACTAATAACGAACTCATGATAACATCTTTGGTGAATATTGTGATACAGACAAGTTCCATTCCTTGTCTTGTATGTAATGATCATGAATGGATGGTGGCAGCATTTCGTCTTCTACTATCTACTCTTCTACTTCTACCTATCTACACCTCTCCCTCCACCCCTCTCTCAACTCTCACTTTCAACTAATGACCCTCCTCGCTCCTCCCACCTCTCTCCCTCTCACCCCCAAGCCCTCACTAATTACTTCACTATTCATTTCTTTCCTTTCGTTTTCTCTTATACGTTTGTGGCAATGATTCTGTATTCTAGAGTTCTCTCTAGAGTTTCGGGTAGCTGATCCAGTTACGGCGCCTTGTAGTCTTAGCACCTAGGTAGTCAAATACCTAGGTTACAAGGTGTTGAACGAGAGAGGTTGCCTTAGGAACTCTGGAGGGTGCTCTAGAATAGTTAGCTAACTGGGGACGGGATAACGGACTAGAGAGAGCTGTTTCCCCCGGCCTCGTTAGTTAACTGGGGGGTGGAATAATGGACAAGATAGAGCTATTTCCCCCACCCCCCCGTTACAATGTTGGCAGCGGTGTTGAACAATGTTGTAGGTAGATGGTGTTCTTTTAACATTGTTCAGTCCCACGTGTCCTTTTTGCCGTTCAGGCGCTATCAGGGAGATCTTGACAGGTGTTTTACTTTCGCGATTTAGCGAACTTTTTTCAGGTTAGGAGATAGTGATTCTCTGGTGTTGTGTTTAGTGATTTTGTGAGTTTTGTGGTGTTCAGGGAATGTTCTCCAGAACTTGTTTGTGTAGTGATTAATGTTAGTGATAAGATTTGGTGATTTGGGAACGTAGCGGT
Organism: Procambarus clarkii; assembly: GCF_040958095.1. Taxonomy (NCBI): domain Eukaryota; kingdom Metazoa; phylum Arthropoda; class Malacostraca; order Decapoda; family Cambaridae; genus Procambarus; species Procambarus clarkii. The sequence continues at coordinate 2,003,552 of NC_091157.1, forward strand.
GTTGGTAGTGCAGGTCAGCTGAGTGTGACAGGTGACCTCGCATGTCCCACGGGGACACCCAGCCACCGCTGGTCTCCAGGTCAGTGGGGAGTGGCAGGTGTAGTTTTAAGTGGTGGTTCTGCTCAGATTATTGCGATCGACTGTTTTACTCCACTTGAACGCAATAACCCGAGGTGTACTGGTCTTGTACAGCATGCTAGGGGGAGGCTTAGTATGTCAGTAGACTTCACGTTGGGGACGCTCGACGTTAGATAGTCTGGTCACAGGGGTGGCAACAGTTTGGAGTTGTTGACCGGCGGAGATGCTAGGGAAACACTCTGGGTCACGTAGGTGGCTGTAGGTTAAGGGTGGGAGTAATGGATATTTATGTACTTAAGAGTAGGAACGGTACAGTTAAGTTAGGCTAGCGTTTTGTCTATTAGTGTTGATTTTTTTTTGTGTGACAAGTTAAAAGTAGTGACGACCTTATTCTCTCTTCTCTAACTTTACTCTGTTACTGTTTTATGTTCCACCAAGTCAATATCAGTCAGAGTTAATTGGATTATTTTAAAAAATTTAAGTGTAGTTGTTGCCAGGAGGAGAGCTTATAATTGGACTGCGTGAACCCTATACAAACTACAGGGTCACACAACAAGATGGAACACGGGTATTGTCGCCTTTATGTTCATCCACAGGTGGGAGCCAGAAGAGAGGAGAGACGCACATACAAAAGAGGGAGACGACTGCTGTGTACCATACTCACGGGCGTTTATCACCACCACCACGACCAGCCCACTACCTGGAGGTCATGGCTCCACCACCACCACCACCCCAGGGGACCCCAAGATGCAGCCCTCTCGGTCGGTCAACATTGGTCTACCCAGTGGACCCCAGGACGGACGGACCCCAGGGGACCCCAAGACGGACGGACCCCCAGTGGACCCCAGGTCGTTCTGCAGACGAACCCAGACGACCCAGTAAAGATGGAAGAGGAACAACGACTCCAGTCTGTCCCACCAACATCGGTCTACTCAGGATGGACCCCAGGACGGACGGACCCCAATGGACCCCAGGTCGCTTGTCAAAGACCCATGGGAGGAGGAAGAGAGAAGAAAGAAGAGAGAAGAAAGAAGAGAGAAGAAAGAAGAGAGAAGAAGGAAGAGAGAAGAAAGAAGAAAGAAGAAGAAGAAGATAAGACAAGCTGAGTGAGACACGATGCCTCGTGTCCCTTGCTGGTATCAGCATCATTGCATGGAGCGTAATTGCAAGACAGGATCGTTTGCCTTAACTGGCCGCCCCTCCTGCAAGCATGTTGCTCTGTTGAGTGATTCATCCTGTGTCATGCGGACTTGATGTGGCTGTCGGAAGTAGCTCTCTGAAGGAGGCGTGCTGGAGCAACAGGGAGGAAGAAGAGTAGGATGGGATTTCTACTGTTGGCAACTATATGAAGGTCTCGAAACTTGTAGTCCCTATAGCTGTGAAGAACCCCAATATACGTCTCTCATGGTGACTGACGTAGGGCCAATTACAGATCAGCTGGGACAACCGAATTCCACGGTCCTGTGCTCAGTTCAAGTAGTAACGGCTTTCGGGTTGACCAAGTGTTGTTGTGCGTTAACGACGGAGAAGCGACGGAGGCAGTTGTGTTGAAGAAATGTGGTACAGGATTATCTACAAGACCAAGCAGTGACGTCGCCCAGCCAGAGACAATGGACGTCTGTCTACATATTTCATTTTTTAGAGTAGGATGATGTATATTTGTTTAGCTAGGATGTATTCTTTTCGTTAATAAAGTTGTCGCACACAGCTAGCTTGCTTTAGCAGTGTTGCAAAAACTTTATTTTCGGGGAGAAGGGGAGATGTAACACTGTAAAAGTGTTTGGTTTAGGTTAATACATACATAGAGTACATGAGTCACAGACAAGGATCTGAGAGGCGCCAGTTGTCTGCCTGAGATCTCACACCTCAAAGCGTTAATGACCTCAAGTGACCTGAGGTCAGATCATGAGAATTTCACCTTGCTTCCGCTAAGCTGATAATTGTAGTCTGGTAGCCTTCAAACATGCCGACGTTTAAGGAGTGGCTTGGTAGTGCCGGAGGCTATCTATTTGTGGGCGGAGTTAGCTACTAGGTTCCCCAATATAAACTCGGAGAGCTATCGAGCATGAAGCATTAACAGACAGAGCAGCAGACGAGAGAGAGAAGACGTCCCTACCAGGGAGGCTGTCGGCCGGCAGGGGCGAGACAGTCTCTGTCAAGCTACAGACCCCCCCCCCCCTCTCTATTCAACTTAGACTCAGTACTCGGTGAGTGAACATTAAGGTGACTTGGTCGTGTTTACATATGTTGTGTGATGATCAGGGGCAGTCAAGTTGTAGGGTTCTCGAGTTCTTGGATGATGACTCACTTTGCATATTAACCTGGAACATTTTAATTTAATTGCTAAATTATGATACTTCATGTGAAATATAATTATGAATTTATTATTTAAATTGTGTTTAACTTTGTTCTCTAGAGATTTGAGTTGAGGTGAGAAAGCCTCTGTGGTTACTGGTTTCATGATATTAATGAGTACATGTTTGGAGTTGATACATGGTACAGAGGGAACATACTAATAACGAACTCATGATAACATCTTTGGTGAATATTGTGATACAGACAAGTTCCATTCCTTGTCTTGTATGTAATGATCATGAATGGATGGTGGCAGCATTTCGTCTTCTACTATCTACTCTTCTACTTCTACCTATCTACACCTCTCCCTCCACCCCTCTCTCAACTCTCACTTTCAACTAATGACCCTCCTCGCTCCTCCCACCTCTCTCCCTCTCACCCCCAAGCCCTCACTAATTACTTCACTATTCATTTCTTTCCTTTCGTTTTCTCTTATACGTTTGTGGCAATGATTCTGTATTCTAGAGTTCTCTCTAGAGTTTCGGGTAGCTGATCCAGTTACGGCGCCTTGTAGTCTTAGCACCTAGGTAGTCAAATACCTAGGTTACAAGGTGTTGAACGAGAGAGGTTGCCTTAGGAACTCTGGAGGGTGCTCTAGAATAGTTAGCTAACTGGGGACGGGATAACGGACTAGAGAGAGCTGTTTCCCCCGGCCTCGTTAGTTAACTGGGGGGTGGAATAATGGACAAGATAGAGCTATTTCCCCCACCCCCCCGTTACAATCTGAAGTTATTGGGCCCCCACCACAATAGCTGAAAACTATTATTATGTTAAAAAATGAAACTTAATACAGAATACAAACAGATTCCCAGTATGTATTAAATTGCTAAAACCACTCAACTACTTTCCTTTATAGTATATTTACGAGTGTCAAATTAATGTTTGGAGTGTCAAACCCAACACAATATGGCTGAGGCCCCACTATTTAAACTTCTTTTTGTATTCTATGAAATATCACAGGTATTGTTAATGCTTGTAACGTTTAATACAAAATATAGACATACATTTTGTGCTATTTTTCATATTAAAATCTAATATGAGGCCCGAAAAATATATCTATAAAATCTATAAACAGGTTAGCACCATACAAATGCAAGTATGCCTTTTTTACCAGTAATCAACTGAATGCCACAGAAAATGGAATCTTTACTTTAGCTACAGAAAACGGAGCAAAGCCAAGGGGGGATGACTGGAATAAACAGTTTCCAACCTGACTCCTCTCGCACATAAACATGTCTTTCTTGACCTCATTTCAAATTATATAGAGTACTGAAAGCTCATTTTCCATAGCAAATATACTAAGGAACTCATTTTACGACTAGAATGCAAACTAGGACCCCTTATTCAGATTCAAAACACGAGAATTATTGACTGAACATTTCCCTACTATCAAGCACACAGGACTCTTTAAAGCTATCTTAACTTCTTTAAAACCCCAATATGACCCATCTCACATGCAGATCCTGTTCTATGACTCGCCCTTCATGTCAATGTACCCCACAGTATCATGCAAATTCAAGATAAGGCTTACTACACCTATATCCAACTTGGTCTTTTGTAAGGAATCTTGACCCCCCCTTGTATGCTTGACCCCCCCTTGTATGCTTGACCCCCACTGGGGTTATCCACCTCTGACCATTACAGAAAATGGAGCTGTGCCCAAGGGCTCCCTATACTATTCAGTCATAGCCTCATTAAAGTACTCCAAAAACTTCTATATTCGCTTTCAACTGTGTTTCTTGGTTTGAATCTATTGAACATTCACCCTCTGATCCATTCAAAAGTAAGGGCCCCCAAATTGATACCGTAGTACTCTCGTAACACCCCCGGGACAAATCGTGCATTTTGCTCATGCCATTAAAATACTCCAAAAAACGTTTATATGCCTTTCACCAGTGTATTTTTTGGTTTCCAACTATTGAACATTCATCCTCGGTACCTCTCATAAGTAGAGACCCCCTTCTTGAGGCCCTAGACTCATCTTAAAAGCTCGAGACAAATCGTGCAAGAAAACAGGTTAGGATAGGGCACTAGTTCCTTAGGTACACCATGGGTGGTGGTCCCCCCGGGACCCCAGGGGGGACCACCACCCCACCCCCGCCAGCCAGCCAGGAGCGCGCTGACTGTGCCCTAACCTAACCACCCAAAACAAGAGGGTTGGACGATCTGGCCCGCCAGGGTCAAGTCGGCATGGAAGTGCCCAACCGTTTCTGAATTTTTTTTACCTCAATTCGTCTCCTTATTCACTACTCCAATACACAAGATTAAGGCCGAGGAAACCCAACCAGGACAAAGCGACATCCTTCATAAGCTGGAAACAAATAAATCTTCTTCAGATGCACTAGGCAGCTTCCAACGATGACCTGGAGCAGGAACAACTTCACGACTCCCTGATAATTAGCTTTGCTGATTTACCCGATGAACAGCATGGTTAGAACTGCTGATCTACCCGATGAACAGCATGGTGAGAACTGCTGTAATGTAGCCCACGCTCTAATTAATTCAAAGATAAAAGTCAACGTTGACATCAAATCAGCTGTCAGGATAGATAAAAACAGTTCCCGTAGCACTAGGAGAATGCTCATCAAACTTGCAAATTCCGCTGCTAAGTTTTACCTCATGCAAACAGCTGCTTAGCAAAAACGAACCTTTATATAAACGAGTGCTTTACCAAGCAGCGTGGATCCCTCCTCTTCAGTCTGCGTCAAAATCGCAAGCAAAATCCAGGTGTTATCAAACATTGCTACACTAGGAATGGAACGATCATCGTAAAGAAGGAAAGAACAGGAAAATGATATGAAATAAAGTGTGACCAACAACTATTGGCCTTCTTTAATGAATGTGGTATATCTGAAAGTTCGAATCCATCCAATGCCATTACTAAAAATAACTCATGAGTGACTGGGCCTAACTTAACCTAGCCAAACCCTGTCCAAAGTGCTGTATTTGGCTCTACTGGTTGACTGATAAAGATTAAGCCACCCAAGAGGTGGTACGGGCATGAATAGCCTATAACTCTACTGCTTGATTGATTGATGAAGATTAAGCCACCCAAAAGGTGGCACGGGCATGAATAGCCCGTAAGTGGTAGGCCCTTTTGAGCCATTACCAGTATCAAGAGCTGATACTGGAGATCTATGGAGGTGCGACTGCACCCTGCATGACGGGAGCTGTCTCCCGTCTACTGGTTGTTGTTGTTAAAGATTTGCTACTTGGAACAAAAGGTTCCAAGTAAAATCTTACTCATATGTATAACCTTACCTTGTTATATTTAAATTTAATTGCAATTTCATTTATATTAGTCATATACTAATTGAGTTCTTTTTTTGTTTTCATAATTTCATACTAATTATATGATCATAACTAAGCTATCTAAAGTTAATTATCATTAAGATTTTTTTGCTTTATGAATATTCTTATTCTTATTATTCACTAGCTGTACCCGGCCACACGTTGTTGTGGCTGTTGTTGTGGCTTAGCAACACGTGTGTTGCTGAGCCACAGCAACCTTCCCCCAGTCTCCCAGTCCACCGCACCAATCCCCCCTCCCCCTGTTCCCTCGTCCTCCCAACCACTCCTCACTCTCCCATCCCCTTGTCCTCCCAACCATTCCCCACTCCCCCATCCCCTTGTCCTCCCAACCATTCCCCACTCCCCCATCCCCTTGTCCTCCCAACCATTCCTCACTCCCCCATCCCCTTGTCCTCTCAACCATTCCCCACTCCCCCATACCCTCGACCTCCTCCCTTTATCTTCCCTACCATCCTCTCGTCCTTTTAACCATTCCCCACACCACCGTCCCATCGTCCGCCCCATCATCTCTCACTCCCCCGTCCCCTCCTCCCCACCATTCTACGGTCCCCTGTCCAAACGTCCTCCCCATCATCCCCCACTCCCCTGTCCAATTTTTCTCCCCACCATTCTCCATTCCCCTGTCCCCTCGTCCCCACTATCCCCCACTCCCGTCCCCTCGTTCTCCCCTCCAGTCCCCACTCCCTCGTCCGATGCATTCTCAAATGATCTGATGTTCCCATCAGAAAATTGGGAACATCAAATGATCTGATGTTCCCAACACTGAAATTTAAGAAAAACAGTTAAAAAACGAAATGAAAAACAATGAAAAGTACAAAAATAAACTATACTCACAAAATGAGTTGAATGGTAAAAACACAGCTCAATTCCAATGCCATGTCACACAAAATAATTAAATAAAAATGAAAATAAATCAAAATCTATGAAAATTCAATTTATCAATGAAATCGGAAACATTGAAATGGAATCATAACATATTTATTATAGCGTGCAACAGATGGCGCTGTTTTCAAAAAAAGCATGATTTTTCCTGTTACAGGTGAGGTATCTATACTTATACTTACAAAATGAATTGCATGGTAAACAATACAGCTCAATTCCAATGCAGTGTCAAACAAAATAATTAGATCAAGATGAAAATAAATTAAAATCTATGAAAATTCAATTTGTCATTGCAATCAAGAACATTGAAATGGTATGGTAACATATTTAGTATAGCGTGTGATGCTATTATGTGCTACAGATGAAGCTGTTTTTTTTAAAAAAAGCATGTTTTTACCTCTCTCAGGTAAGGTGTGTATATAATAGGTATACAAAAACATGCGCATATTCGAAAGGAATGTGGTGTCAAAATTTCAAAGCAATTGGTGAAGAAATTTCGGAGATTACAGCATGTGTTGCACTTATGTCCATCGGATGACGCTGTTTTTTTATGTTTTTCCTGTCACAGGTGAGGCATGTATATAGAAGGTATATAAAAACACACGAATATTGGAATACAACATTGTGTAAAAATTTCAAAGCAATCGGTGAAGAGGTTTCGAAGATTTCCCGTCACATGAAAAACACAGTTTTTCAAAATAAGTATGTTTTTTTTCCTGTCACAGACGTGACATCTATATAATATGTATATATAAACCCACTCAGATGCAAATGGAACATTGTGTGAAAATTTCAAAGTAATCAGTGAAGAACTTTTGGAGATTATCAATTTTGAACAAACGAACATTTACATTCTTATTTATATAGATTAGATGTACCCATCCACTAGTTGCTGTGGCTCAGCAACGCATGTGTGTTGCTGAGCCACAGCAACCTTCCCCTGTCTCCTAGTCCTCCCCACCATTCCCCCCCCCCGTCCCCTCGTCCTCCCAACCATTCCTCACTCCTCCATCCCCCTTGCTTCTAAACCATTCCCCACTCCCTCATTCCTTCATCCTCCCCACCATTTCCCCCTCCCCAGTCCCTTTGTCCTGCCCACCATTCCCCACTCCAGCATTCCCTTGTCCTCCCCACCATTCCCCACTCCCTCGTCCGATGCATTCCCAAATGATCTGATGTTCCCATCAGGAAATTGGGAACATCATATGATCTGATGTTCCCATCACTGAAAGATAAGAAGAAACAGTTAAAAAACAAATTGAAAATCCATGAAAAATACAAAAGTAAACTGAAAACTCACACCCCAGAAGTGACTCCAACCCATACTGCCAGGAGCACTATGCAACTAGTGTACAGGGCACCTTATCCACTCGACCTTCATGACCGGACTTATAAAGCTGATGGTAGCTGAGGTTATTTGCCCATCAGCCCGCCGGCACTCTGATGGTAATCTTGGCCATAGTATTTTATCAAATCACCTCATTTTTTTTTTTGTTGCACGTATGCCTGGGGACCAGGCATACATGCAACTTATACATGCATAAGAGACGTTGTTGTCATGCCTATATACTGAGATCTGTAGGGGAATACAAACCTGGTTATGCGTATGGGAATGTCAAGACCCACAAGCCTGGAAACCCACTTCGGCCAATCACCAGCCAGATACCCAAACCCACATACAGACTGGTTAAGCAACTCTACTGCTTGCTGACTCCTTATTGGCCTTGTGCCTATCCTGTCGGTCTACCTGCAATCCAACCCAGGCTGCCTTTTGTCGAAAATCCTCCACACAACATGTTAACATAGTTAGCCATTACCAAAGCTAAGGAAAATGGGAGTTTTCGTGTCATCATCACAACAACATATATATATATTAATCTACAATTCTCTTTTAAACACAGTCAAGTGTTTAAACTTTATAAAAGAGTAATCACTAGGACTAAATATAAATAAATACACCAGAAAAATATAGCTTGACGCCCTAATCCTTGAAACAGAGATTGAAGCCAAACTTATTTTTGGAACACCACCTCGGATAGGCGTCGTCATGATCTCATACACAGAGAATCAAAACATTTGGATTGTCTCCCTGACGTTCACATTTGCGGCAACGCAGAGGTCTGAAATGAGACGGCCCAATAGTGATCCAGCCACAGCGACGTCTACATCAACCACAAGAAGTATTGTATCAGGTAAAACAAATTGTGTATATGATTGTAGTAGCTGCTTCACAGACACAATATGAGTGCCAGCCACTGCTATATCGCACAACTAGACTACATGTGCCACAATCTAATTTGATTTGAACTGCCTATCAGGCCATATCAACCACACAGCTGAGGCACACACCTTTAGCTGTGCACCAATATAATTATAAGATAGAGTAGTACTAATCATTGTAGTCTATTAGCCACCATATGTGGTATAATTTATATCAAGTAAGGAAAATATTTATAGCTTAGTATATAATCATAAATGTGGTATAAGTAGTAAACATCCCAATTACCCCACAATTTCCATCCTACCAGCCAGCCTGGCTGTCGTTCAGCCAGCCTACCTACCGTTTTGCCTGCCATTCTGCCAGCCTGTATACCGTACTCCCAACCTGCCTGTTGATCTGCCAGCTTCCTGCCATCCTGCAAGATATCCTGATAGCCTAATTTCCGTCCTACCATCCTGGCTGACATTCAGTATGCAGGCCTACTAGCCTGTCGGCCGTCCTGCAAGCATACTAGCCTGCTTGCCTTCCTGCCAGCCTACAAGCCTGTCTATCGTCCTGCCAGCCTACTAGCTTGTCAGGCGTCCTGCCAGCCTACTAGCCTGTCTGGCGTCCTGCCACCCTACTAGCTTGTCTGGAGTCCTGCCAGCCTACTAGTCTGTCTGGCGTCCTGCCAGCCTACTAGCCTGTCTGGCGTCCTGCCACCCTACTAGCCTGTCTGGCGTCCTGCCAGCCTACTAGTCGGTCTGGCGTCCTGCCACCCTACTAGCCTGTCTGGCGTCCTGCCAGCCTACTAGTCTGTCTGGCGTCCTGCCAGCCTACTAGTCTGTCTGGTGTCCTGCCAGCCTACTAGTCTGTCTGGCGTCCTACCAGCCTACTAGACAGTCTGGCGTCCAGCCAGTCTTCTAGTCTGTCTGGCGTCCTGCCAGCCTACTAATCTGTTTGGCGTCCTGCCAGCCAACTAGTCTGTCTGGCGTCCTGCTAGCCTACTAGCTTGTCTAACGTCCTGCCAGCAACTAGTCTGTCGTCCTGCCACCCTACTAGCCTGTCTGGCGTCGTGCCAGCCTACTATCCTGTCTGGCGTCCTGCCAGCCTTACTAGCCTGTCTCGCGTCCTGCCTGCCTACTTGTCTGTCTGGCGTCCTGGCAGCCTACTAGTCTGTCTGGCGCCCTGCCAGCCTACTAGTCTGTCTGGCGCCCTGCCAGCCAACTAGTCTGGCGTCCTGCCAGCCTACTAGTCTGTCTGGCGTCCTACCAGCCTACTAGTCAGTCTGGCGTCCTGCCAGCCTACTAGTCAGTCTGGCGTCCTGCCAGCCTACTAGCCTGTCTGGCGTCCTGCCAGCCTACTAGCCTGTCTGGCGTCCTGCCAGCCTACTAGTCTGTCTGGCGTCCTGCCAGCCTACTAGTCTGTCTGCCGTCCTGCCAGCCTACTAGCCTGTCTGGCGTCCTGCCAGCCTACTAACTTGATGATCTGCCAGCTTCCTGCCATCCTGCAAGATATCCTGATAGCCTAATTTCCGTCCTACCATCCTGGCTGACATTCAGTATGCAGGCCTACTAGCCTGTCGGCCGTCCTGCAAGCATACTAGCCTGCTTGCCTTCCTGCCAGCCTACAAGCCTGTCTATCGTCCTGCCAGCCTACTAGCTTGTCAGGCGTCCTGCCAGCCTACTAGCCTGTCTGGCGTCCTGCCACCCTACTAGCTTGTCTGGAGTCCTGCCAGCCTACTAGTCTGTCTGGCGTCCTGCCAGCCTACTAGCCTGTCTGGCGTCCTGCCACCCTACTAGCCTGTCTGGCGTCCTGCCAGCCTACTAGTCGGTCTGGCGTCCTGCCACCCTACTAGCCTGTCTGGCGTCCTGCCAGCCTACTAGTCTGTCTGGCGTCCTGCCACCCTACTAGCCTGTCTGGCGTCCTGCCAGCCTACTAGTCTGTCTGGCGTCCTGCCAGCCTACTAGTCTGTTTGGCGTCCTGCCAGCCAACTAGTCTGTCTGGCGTCCTGCTAGCCTACTAGCTTGTCTAACGTCCTGCCAGCAACTAGTCTGTCGTCCTGCCACCCTACTAGCCTGTCTGGCGTCGTGCCAGCCTACTATCCTGTCTGGCGTCCTGCCAGCCTTACTAGCCTGTCTCGCGTCCTGCCTGCCTACTTGTCTGTCTGGCGTCCTGGCAGCCTACTAGTCTGTCTGGCGCCCTGCCAGCCTACTAGTCTGTCTGGCGCCCTGCCAGCCTACTAGTCTGGCGTCCTGCCAGCCTACTAGTCTGTCTGGCGTCCTACCAGCCTACTAGTCAGTCTGGCGTCCTGCCAGCCTACTAGTCAGTCTGGCGTCCTGCCAGCCTACTAGCCTGTCTGGCGTCCTGCCAGCCTACTAGCCTGTCTGGCGTCCTGCCAGCCTACTAGTCTGTCTGGCGTCCTGCCAGCCTACTAGTCTGTCTGCCGTCCTGCCAGCCTACTAGCCTGTCTGGCGTCCTGCCAGCCTACTAACTTGTCTGGCGTCCTGCCAGCCTACTAGCCTGTCTGGCGTCCTGCCAGCCTACTAACTTGTCTGGCGTCCTGCCAGCCTACTAGCCAGTCTGGCGTCCTGCCAGCCTACTAGTCTGTCTGGCGTCCTGCCAGCCTACTAGCCTGTCTGGCGTCATGCCAGATTGCTTTTCTGTCTGGCGTCTTGCCAGCCTACTAGCCTGTCTGGCGTACTGCTAGCCTACTAGTCTGGCATCCTGCCAGCCTACTAGCCTGCCTGGCGTCCTGAAGCCTACTAGTCTTTCTGGCGTCCTGCCAGCCTACTTGTCTGTCTGGCGTCCTGCCAGTCTACTAGTCTGTCTGGCGTCCTGCCAGCCTACTAGTCTGTCTGGCGTCCTGCTAGCCTTCTAATCCGGCGTCCTGCCAGCCTAATAGTCAGTCTGGCGTCCTGCCAGCCTACTAGTCTGTCTGGCATCCTGCCAGTCTACTAGTCTGTCTGGCGTCCTGCCAGCCTAATAGTCAGTCTGGCGTCCTGCTAGCCGATTAGTCTGGCGTCCTGCCAGCCTACTAGTCGGTCTGGCGTCCTGCCAGCCTACTAGTCTTTCTTGCGTCCTGCCAGCCTACTAGCCTGTCTGGCGTCCTGCCAGCCTACTAGTTTGTCTGGCGTCCTGCCAGCCTACTAGCCTGTCTGGCGTCCTGCCAGCCTACTAGTCTGTCTGGCGTCCTGCCAACGTTACTAGCCTGTCTGGCGTCCTGCCAGCCTACTAGCCTTTCTGGCGTCCTGCCAGCCTACTAGCCTGTCTGGCGTCCTGCCAGCCTACTAGTCTGTCTGGCGTCCTGCCAGCCTACTAGCCTGTCTGGCGTCCTGCCAGCCTACTAGTCTGTCTGGCGTCCTGCCAGCGTTACTAGCCTGTCTGGCGTCCTGCCAGCCTACTAGCCTGTCTGGCGTCCTGCCAGCCTACTAGTCTGTCTGGCGTCCTGCCAGCCTACAAGTCTGTCTGGCGTCCTGCCAGCCTTACTAGCCTGTCTGGCGTCCAGCCAGCCTACTAGCCTGTCTGGCGTCCTGCCAGCGTACTAGCCTGTCTGGCGTCCTGCCAACCTACTAGCCTGTCTGGCGTCCTGCCAGCGTACTAGCCTGTCTGGCGTCCTGCCAGCCTACTTGTCGGTCTGGCGTCCTGCCACCCAACTAGCCTGTCTGGAGTACTGCCACCCTACTAGCTTGTCTGGCGTCCTGCAACCATACTAGCTTGTCTGCCGTCCTGCCAGCCGACTAGCCTGTCTGGCGTCCTGCCACCCTACTAGCTTGTCTGGCGTCTTGCCAGCCTACTAGCCTGTCTGGCGTCCTGCCAGCCTACTAGACAGTCTGGCGTCCTGCCACCCTACTAGCCTGTCTGGTGTCCTGCCACCCTACTAGCCTGTCTGGCGTCCTGCCAGCCTACTAGTCGATCTGGCGTCCTGCCAGCCTACTAGTCTGTCTGTGTTACGGACCCGAGCCCAGCGTTCGAGCACGGAGCAGTGACGACCGCGCCATCTGTGGTTCAGCTCCCGAAACCCCCCTCCAAATGGACGACGCCACCTAGTGAGGACGAGATATACTGGCCACAAGGGCTAGTTTCCCGTCCTGATCAGCTCATAACACAGCCGCTGCTGACCTCTGGTGAGGTGGAGCTTAGACAGCAACGCCATCTATGGAGTGAATACGACGGGCGTTTGTGTCTAAGCCTGTAAGTGAGGTGTCCTAGAGTGTCCCTATTACTGATGACGTGTCTGATTACAGAGTCGACCTGGGACTGCTGTAATGGAAGTTGGATCAGTCTACCCAAGGCAGCCGTTTTGTCTCCAAGTATTTGCTGCAGCAGCTGTGAGTCACCCCCCGGATGAACACTGTGGTGTTAGCCTGCCTGTGACGTAGCAGCTGAGGGATTGTCGTACCCGGGGCTGACTGGTGGAGACGCTTAACCACTGGGGTGTTGTGGTGAGGAGAGTGATCTGTGGGATCACACGAGGCTCCTGACACTGAAGGTGTCCATGGGAAGAGGTGGGTCTGACTAAAGGTGTCCATGGGAAGAGGTGGGTCTGACTAAAGGTGTTCGTAGGAAGAGGTGGGTCTGACTAAAGGTGTTCGTAGGAAGAGGTGGGTCTGACTAAAGGTGTCCATGGGAAGAGGTGGGTCTGACTAAAGGTGTCCATGGGAAGAGGTGGGTCTGACTAAAGGTGCCCATGGGAAGAGGTGGGTCTGATTAAAGGTGTCCATGGGAAGAGGTGGGTCTGACTAAAGGTGTCCATGGGAAGAGGTGGGTCTGACTAAAGGTGTCCATGGGAAGAGGTGGGTCTGACTAAAGGTGTCCATGGGAAGAGGTGGGTCTGACTAAAGGTGCCCATGGGAAGAATTGGGTCTGACTAAAGGTGTCCATGGGAAGAGGTGGGTCTGACTAAAGGTCTCCATGGGGAGAGGTGGGTCTGACTAAAGGTGCCAATGGGAAGAGGTGGGTCTGAATAAAGTTGTCCATGAGAAGAGGTGGGTCTGATTAAAGGTGTCCATAGGAAGAGGTGGGACTGACTAAAGGTGTCCATGGGAAGAGGTGGGTCTGACTAAAGTGTCCATGGGAAGAGGTGGGTCTGACTAAAGGTGTCCATGGGAAGAGGTGGGACTGACTAAAGGTGCTCATGGGAAGAGGTGGGACTGACTAAAGGTGTCCATGGGAAGAGGTGGGTCTGACTATAGGTGTCCATGGGAAGAGGTGGGACTGACTAAAGGGTTCATGGGAAGAGTTGGGTCTGACTAAAGGTGTCCATGGGAAGAGGTGGGACTGACTAAAGGTGTCAATGGGAAGAGGTGGGACTGACTAAAGGTGTACATGGTAAGAGGTGGGTCTGACTAAAGTGTCCATGGGAAGAGGTGGGTCTGATTAAAGGTGTCCATAGGAAGAGGTGTTACTTACTAAAGGTTTCCATGGGAAGAGGTGGGTCTGACTAAAGGTGCCCATAGTAAGAGGTGGGACTGACTAAAGGTGTCCATGGGAAGACGTGGATCTAACGAAATTGCCCATGAGAAGAGGTGGGTCTGACTAAAGATGTCCACGGGAAGAGGTGGGTCTGACTAAATTGCCCATGGGAAGAGGTGGGTCTGACTATAGGTGTTCATGGAAAGAGGTGGGTCTGACTAAAGGTGTCCATGGGAAGAGGTGGGTCTGACTAAAGGTGTCCATGGGAAGATGTGGGTCTGACTAAAGGTGTCCATGGGAAGAGGTGGGTCTGACTAAAGGTGTCCATGGGAAGAGGTGGGTCTGACTAAAGGTGTCCATGGGAAGAGGTGGGTCTGACTAAAGTGTCCACGGGAAGAGGTGGGTCTGTTTAAAGGTGTCCATGGGAAGAGGTGGGTCTGACTAAAGTGTCCATGGGAAGAGGTGGGTCTGACTAAAGGTGTTCATGGGATGAGGTGGGTATGACTAAAGTGTCCATGGGATAAGGTGGGTCTGACAATAGGTGTCCAGGGGAAGAGGTGGGTCTGACTATAGGTGTCCATGGGAAGAGGTGGGTCTGATTAAAGGTGTCCATAGGAAGAGGTTGGACTGACTAAAGGTGTCCATCGGAAGAGGAGGGTCTGACTAAAGGTGCCCATGGTAAGAGGTGGGACTGACTAAATGTGTCCATGGGAAGAGGTGGGTCTGACTATAGGTGTTCATGGGAAGAGGTGGGTCTGACTAAAGGTGTCCATAAGAAGAGGTGGGTCTGACTATAGGTGTTCATGGGAAGAGGTGGGTCTGACTAAAGTTGTCCATAAGAAGAGGTGGGTCTGACTAAATGTGTCCATGGGAAGAGGTGGGACAGACTATAGGTGTCCATTGGAAGAGGTGGGTCTGACTAAAGGTCCATAGGCAGAAGTGGGTCTGACTAAAGGTGTCTATGAGAAGAGGGGAGTCTGACTAAAGGTCCATAGAAAGAAGTGGGACTGACTATAAGTGTCCATTGGAAGAGGTGGGTTTGACTAAAGGTGTCCATGGGAAGAGGTGGGTCTGACTAAATTTGTCCATGGGAAGAGGTGGGTCTGACTAAAGGTGTCCATGGGAAGAGGTGGGACTGACTAAAGGTGCCCATAGTAAGAGGTGGGACTGACTAAAGGTGTCCATGGGAAGACGTGGATCTAACGAAATTGCCCATGAGAAGAGGTGGGTCTGACTAAATTTGTCCATGGGAAGAGGTGGGTCTGACTAAAGGTGTCCATGGGAAGAGGTGGGACTGACTAAAGGTGTCCATGGGAAGAGGTGGGTCTGACTAAAGTGTCCATGGGAAGAGGTGGGTCTGACTAAAGGTGTCCATGGGAAGAGGTGGGACTGACTAAAGGTGCTCATGGGAAGAGGTGGGACTGACTAAAGGTGTCCATGGGAAGAGGTGGGTCTGACTATAGGTGTCCATGGGAAGAGGTGGGACTGACTAAAGGGTTCATGGGAAGAGGTGGGTCTGACTAAAGGTGTCCATGGGAAGAGGTGGGACTGACTAAAGGTGTCAATGGGAAGAGGTGGGACTGACTAAAGGTGTACATGGTAAGAGGTGGGTCTGACTAAAGTGTCCATGGGAAGAGGTGGGTCTGATTAAAGGTGTCCATAGGAAGAGGTGTTACTTACTAAAGGTTTCCATGGGAAGAGGTGGGTCTGACTAAAGGTGCCCATAGTAAGAGGTGGGACTGACTAAAGGTGTCCATGGGAAGACGTGGATCTAACGAAATTGCCCATGAGAAGAGGTGGGTCTGACTAAAGATGTCCACGGGAAGAGGTGGGTCTGACTAAATTGCCCATGGGAAGAGGTGGGTCTGACTATAGGTGTTCATGGAAAGAGGTGGGTCTGACTAAAGGTGTCCATGGGAAGAGGTGGGTCTGACTAAAGGTGTCCATGGGAAGATGTGGGTCTGACTAAAGGTGTCCATGGGAAGAGGTGGGTCTGACTAAAGTGTCCACAGGAAGAGGTGGGTCTGTTTAAAGGTGTCCATGGGAAGAGGTGGGTCTGACTAAAGTGTCCATGGGAAGAGGTGGGTCTGACTAAAGGTGTCCATGGGAAGAGGTGGGTCTGACTAAAGGTGTCCATGGGAAGAGGTGGGTTTGTCTAAAGGTGTCCATGGGAAGAGGTGGGTCTAACTAAAGGTGTCCATGGGAAGAGGTGGGTCTGACTAAAGGTGTTCGTGGGAAGAGGTGGGTCTGACTAAAGTGTCCACGGGAAGAGGTGGGTCTGTTTAAAGGTGTCCATGGGAAGAGGTGGGTCTGACTAAAGTGTCCACGGGAAGAGGTGGGTCTGACTAAAGGTGTTCATGGGATGAGGTGGGTATGACTAAAGTGTCCATGGGAAGAGGTGGGTCTGACTATAGGTGTCCAGGGGAAGAGGTGGGTCTGATTATAGGTGTCCATGGGAAGAGGTGGGTCTGATTAAAGGTGTCCAAAGGAAGAGGTGGGACTGACTAAAGGTGTCCATGGGAAGAGGTGGGTCTGACTAAAGGTGCCCATGGTAAGAGGTGGGACTGACTAAATGTGTCCATGGGAAGAGGTGGGTCTGACTATAGGTGTTCATGGGAAGAGGTGGGTCTGACTAAAGGTGTCCATGGGAAGAGGTGGGTCTGACTAAATGTGTCCATGGGAAGAGGTGGGACTGACTATAGGTGTCCATTGGAAGAGGTGGGTCTGACTAGAGGTCCATAGGCAGAAGTGGGTCTGACTAAAGGTGTCAATGGTAAGAGGTGAGTCTGACTAAAGGTCCATAGGAAGAAGTGGGACTGACTATAGGTGTCCATTGGAAGAGGTGGGTCTGACTAAAGGTGTCCATGGGAAGAGGTGGGTCTGACTAAATTTGTCCATGGGAAGAGGTAGGTCTGACTAAAGGTGTCCATGGGAAGAGGTGGGTCTGACTATAGGAGTCCACGGGAAGAGGTGGGTGTGACTAAAGGTGTCCATGGGACGAGGTGGGTCTGACTAAAGGTGTCCATGGGAAGAGGTGGGTCTGACTAAAGTGTCCATGGGAAGAGGTGGATGTGACTAAATTGCCCATGAGAAGAGGTGGGTCTGACTAAAGATGTCCACGGGAAAAGGTGGGTCTGACTAAAGGTGTCTATGGGAAGAGGTGGGTCTTACTAAAGGTGTCAATGGAAACAGGTGGGTCTGACTAAAGGTGTCCATGGGAAGAGGTGGGTCTGACTAAAGGTGTCCATGGGAAGAGGTGGGTCTGACTAAAGGTGCCCAAGCGAAGAGGTGAGTCTGACTAAAGGTGTCCATGGGAAAAGGTGGGTTTGACTAAATGTGTCCATGGGAAGAGGTGGGTCTAACTAAAGGTGTCCATGGGAAGAGGTGGGTCTGACTAAAGGTGTCCGTGGGAAGAGGTGGGTCTGACTAAAGGTGTCCATGGGAAGAGGTGGGTCTGACTAAATTTGTCCATGGGAAGAGGTGGGTCTGACTAAAGGTGTCCATGGGAAGAGGTGGGTCTGACTATAGGAGTCCACGGGAAGAGGTGGGTCTGACTAAAGGTGCCCAAGCGAAGAGGTGAGTCTGACTAAAGGTGTCCATGGGAAAAGGTGGGTCTGACTAAATTTGTCCATTGGAAGTAGTGGGTCTGACTAAAGGTGTCCATCGGAAGAGGTGGGTCTGACTAAATTTGTCCATGGGAAGAAGTGGGTCTGACTAAAAGTGTCCATCGGAAGAGGTGGGTCTGACTAAAGGTGTCCATGGAAAGAGGTGGGTCTGACTAAAGGTGTCCATGGGAAGAGGTGGGTCTGACTAAAGGTGTCCATGGGAAGAGGTGGGTCTGACTAAAGGTGTCCGTGGGAAGAGGTGGGTCTGACTAAAGTGTCCACGGGAAGAGGTGGGTCTGTTTAAAGGTGTCCATGGGAAGAGGTGGGTCTGACTAAAGTGTCCATGGAAAGAGGTGGGTCTGACTAAAGGTGTTCATGGGATGAGGTGGGTATGACTAAAGTGTCCATGGGATGAGGTGGGTCTGACAATAGGTGTCCAGGGGAAGAGGTGGGTGTGACTATAGGTGTCCATGGGAAGAGGTGGGTCTGATTAAAGGTGTCCATAGGAAGATGTGGGACTGACTAAAGGTGTCCATGGGAAGAGGTGGGTCTGACTAAAGGTGCCCATGGTAAGAGGTGGGACTGACTAAATGTGTCCATGGGAAGAGGTGGGTCTGACTATAGGTGTTCATGGGAAGAGGTGGGTCTGACTAAATGTTTCCATGGGAAGAGGTGGGTCTGACTAAATGTGTCCATGGGAAGAGGTGGGACTGACTATAGGTGTTCATTGGAAGAGGTGGGTCTGACTAAAGGTCCATAGGCAGAAGTGGGTCTGACTAAAGGTGTCTATGGGAAGAGGTGAGTCTGACTAAAGGTCCATAGGAAGAAGTGGGACTGACTATAGGTGTCCATTGGAAGAGGTGGGTCTGACTAAAAGTGTCCATGGGAAGAGGTGGGTCTGACTAAATTTGTCCATGGGAAGAGGTGGGTCTGACTAAAGGTGTCCATGGGAAGAGGTGGGACTGACTAAAGGTGTCCATAGGAAGAGGTGGGACTGACTAAAGGTGTACATGGGAAGAGATGGGTCTGACTAAAGTGTCCATTGGAAGAGGTGGGTCTGATTAAGGTGTCCATAGGAAGAGGTGGGACTGACTAAAGGTTTCCATGGGAAGAGGTGGGTCTGACTAAAGGTGCCCATAGTAAGAGGTGGGACTGACTAAAGGTGTCCATGGGAAGACGTGGATCTAACGAAATTGCCCATGAGAAGAGGTGGGTCTGACTAAAGATGTCCACGGGAAGAGGTGGGTCTGACTAAATTGACCATGGGAAGAGGTGGGTCTGACTATAGGTGTTCATGGGAAGAGGTGGGTCTGACTAAAGGTGTCCATGGGAAGAGGTGGGTCAGACTAAAGGTGTCCATGGGAAGAGGTGGGTTTGACTAAAGGTGTCCATGGGAAGAGGTGGGTCTAACTAAAGGTGTCCATGGGAAGAGGTGGGTCTGACTAAAGGTGTCCGTGGGAAGAGGTGGGTCTGACTAAAGTGTCCACGGGAAGAGGTGGGTCTGACTAATGTGTCCACGGGAAAAGGTGGGTCTGACTAAAGGTGGTCATGGGATGAGGTGGGTATGACTAAAGTGTCCATGGGAAGAGGTGGGTCTGACTATAGGTGTCCAGGGGAAGAGGTGGGTCTGACTATAGGTGTCCATAGGAAGAGGTGGGTCTGATTAAAGGTGTCCAAAAGAAGAGGTGGGACTGTCTAAAGGTGTCCATGGGAAGAGGTGGGTCTGACTAAAGGTGCCCATGGTAAGAGGTGGGACTGACT